>NW_013665636.1:581424-586913 GCF_000517525.1 Limulus polyphemus | reverse complement strand
AACCTTCATTTCGGTGCAATATTGAAATTAGCTTGAATTCTTCATAACCTCTGAATAGTTGATTATAAAATTGTAAGTTGGATATATATTGATGTTGTTTGTAACACTAAAGTTTGATACGTTGTTGATTTTTTTTTTAATTTCCGTAACTTAATGTACAAATGTTGCTTGTTTTACTGGAGTTTAATAAACTGTTGATGTCATTATCATTATCCCTTGCGGTATTGGTGATGTTTATGTCATCACTTTTGTATGCTGTTGGCGCTTGTATTATCTAAATTTGTAACAGATATAAGGCATAAATCTTCAACCCTTTCACGTGCACACGTGCTTTTGTTTTTACATTCTTCTGGCGTTTTAATGTAAATTTAAGAAAGGTAATAAAACAATAGTCGATGTAAAGCAAACGTTTCCGAATGATCAGCAGATATAGTTTGTATTTCTGACACACTTCTGATGTACTTCAGATACAATGTCTATTTCTGCGTACCTGGGTATAAGAGTACATTTTTAACAAATAAATGCAGTGTGAATATTAATAAACAGATAAAGAATGCACTTTGACAACTAAATAAGTTACGGATTTCTGATAAACAGATACAGAGTACATTTTGATAATAAAATAAATTACATATTTTTGATGAACAAAGCGCGTTCTTCTTTTAAACAGATACAGTGTTTATATAATCAACTCTTACAATGTTTTAAAAATATTTTGCAGTGCGAATCTCTTATAAATATGTATCGCGTGTAGTTCTGATAAAATGTTACAGATATTATCCCCGATAAACAGATACAAGATAAACCTCTAATAAATAAATACAGTGTGGACTCTTGAAACACAGGTCCAGTACCCTTATCTTAAACAGGTGCATTCTTTATACTTGCCCCCAGTAGCACAGCGGTATGTCTGCGGACTTACAACGCTAGAATCCGGGTTTCGATACCCGTGGTGGGCAGAGCACAGATAGCCCATTGTGTAGCTTTGTGCTTAACTTAAAAACAAAAAACAAACAATCTTTATACTTGAAATAAACATATATATAAGTTGTAGTTTTCATTACGATTATAGTTTGTAACATAAGTATCTCCTAGGTTTCATTAAGGACATTTCAGGTTATTTTTATTACCACGATATTACCAAATTCTTTTTCTCCAAGTCATCACTTCTTGATTGATATGATTCTTTCAGTTAGCATGTAATAATATTGACATCTACAGCATTCAGTTGCCATTACTATTATATAGATTATATAGATATAGATTCGTGCGTTTTTTCTATTGTTATTATGTAGTTTTAAAACAAGTGTGTACATATTTATATCAACATGTTTTTAACACCGTTATTCTTATGTAAGGATCAACTTTCTAACGAGGGCTAACTCATATCCATCAACGTAAAGTATTATAACAGTAGAATACTTTTAACCCTCAGTTTATTAAGTTACAGTTCGCTTTCTTTACCAGATAGTACATGTAAGGCGTAAAGGCTAACTTAGTAGCAGTGCACTATACACCGACTTATATCTTATCACATCTCATGTAGGGCAACAAGGCGGTTGTGCACTACATTACAATCAGTTCGTTGTTACGCCTGCGATTAAATTAAAAGAAAACAGGGCACTATACACCGACTTATACCTCATCACATCTCATGTAGGGCAACAAGGCGGTTGTGCACTATATTACAATCAGTTAGTCGTGACGTTCGCGATCAGATGGGGGTTGGGGGGGGGGCGAGAATAACAGCGCCCCTTATTGTCAGCTTTTAACTCTGCACTTAAAGTAACACAAGTACAAGTATCGATAAGTAATTTTCAGATTTAAAGTAAATTAACAACAGTGTCAGCAAATAACTTGCTAAATTTGAATCCAGATCAAAACGTAACACCGACAGAGAACGATCGCGTGACGAGCCGTTCCCTACATGTTACGTCATAGCCATAAAACTGCAATGCGCTATATATATATATATACTTTCGAATCTGGAATTCGATTTTGAAGTATCACAAACTCTCTACCAATCAATTTCCTTTTCGGTATTTTTCCAAGCAAACGCTGAAATCTCTCATGAATTCAAAAATATCTAATTTATCTATTCAAGTATTTTAAACATGCTTAGGTGACATTTAGCCGCTCCTTTGTTTAAACAGTATTACTTAAGCACCCATATATATATATATATTCTCTCCTAATTCCAAAAATTAGGTTCCATCTACTAATTTGAGTGAATTTCTACTTGTTTCAGGAGTATTCCTCACATGACCTTAAAAACAAACTAGTTATAAGAATTAAACAGAATCTGATTAAGCGAACATTACAATGTAGATACCACCAGTAAATTACTTTAATGACGAGAACGAGAAATAAATTTGTTTGAAAAGAAAATGGTAGTCATGGTAACTTAATCTCTTTTCTATAATTCTCATGCTTTGTTTCATTAATCTAATTTAATCAACAATACCGATAAAAGACGTGGGATGCCGGTTGAAATTTATAGATACAACAAATGCTTTAACTGATTCTGTAATGAAAATGTCCAAATAGAGGCGGACTTTAAAGTAACTGTTCAATAAATGATTTGAAACGATACTTGTGTGAAAGATCTATTTACAATTAAAAGGAATATAACGGTTAAAATATAACGTTGTATTTTTTTTAATTGTAAATACAAAATGTTGAATAATTTCGATCACAAATAAGCAAAAAAAATAATACTTATTTAAATGTGTTACTTATTCCTTACTTCTCGTAAATGTAGAGATCAAAGAAATATGCCGGTCCTTCACCGTTAAAATGTGCTTCACACTTTGAGCCGTTGTTGCGTTAAAATATTAACTGTCAAGACTCATTCATTATTCGATCAGACCAGAGTAGCTCGAAAGATGGCTGAAACAAGCAAATACGAATATATCCTGTAGGTGTAGACTCAAATATAACATCATTTATCCTCTGCAATATTTTTAGATTTAGGTTAGGAAATAGCACTTTGTAGTTCTAAATCTGATTTAAAATTAAAAATCATACATGAATGATGTACCCTTAGATCTAAGTCGAATGTAACATTACAAGTCCTACTTCTATATTTTATGCATTCCGTCACGAGAGCAAGAACGAGTCATTTGCAAGCATGTCTGCAAACAACTATTTGCAAACGAACTTTAGTAAGTACTTATCTCTTACGAAAATGAGGTTTATTATACATAACTAGCCATAGAAATGTTTTATCTTTCATAACCGCTTTTTGATTTAGACTGACAGATAATTTACAGAATAAGAACAATCTTATCTATAAACTTTTAATATTGTTTACATGATACGTGCCCTTTTGCTCTCGTTCAACAATATATTTAATGTCACCCTTTCGCTCTCGTTCAACAATATATTTAACATCACCCTTTTGCTCTCGTTCAACAATATATTTAACGTCACTCTTTTGCTCTCGTTCAACAATATATTTAACGTCACCCTTTCGCTCTCGTTCAACAATATATTTAACGTCACCCTTTCGCTCTCGTTCAACAATATATTTAATGTCATGACGTTAAATATATTGTTGAACGAGAGCGAAAGGGTGACGTTAAATATATTGTTGAACGAGAGCAAAAGGGTGACGTTAAATATATTGTTGAACGAGAGCAAAAGGGTGACACTAAATATTCTGTTGAACGAGAGCGAAAGGGTGACATTAAATATATTGTTGAACGAGAGCAAAAGGGTGACATTAAATATACTGTTGAACAGTCCGTAGACATACCGCTGTGCCACTGGGGGGGGGGCTTAATGTAAAGCACAAATTATTTTAAAAATAGAGACAAAATAAAAAAAAATCAGTTTTTGAGATAACTCCTCTTCCTTCTTTCTCTAAGCATATACTTGAAAAGGAAACGTGTAGTTATGGTATCGTTTTTTATCTACGTTACATACTTTAATGGCATCCGCCTACGTAACAACAGTCTAAATAGATTTTTTCGAATAAATTAAAGCCCAAATAACTGCTTTTTACACTTTCTTTCTTATATAACATATAATAATTGTATAACACAACTTCTAGCATTTCAGTTTTGTCGTTCATTAATGCTTGTGGTTAACTATCGTCCTAGCTTGAATGTCACCGTTTCGCTCTCGTTCAACAGTATATTTAATGTCACCCTATCGCTCTTTTTCAACAATATATTTAATGTCACCATTTTGTTCTCGTTCAACAGTATATTTAATGTCATCGTTTCGCTCTCGTTCAACAGTATATTTAATGTCACCCTTTCGCTCTCTTTCAACAATATATTTAATGTCACCCTTTCGCTCTCTTTCAACAATGTATTTAATGTCACCTTTTCGCTCTCTTCAACAATATATTTAATGTCACCCCTTTCGCTCTCTTTCAACAATATATTTAACGTCACCCTTTCGCTCTCAACAACGCAAGAAACTGGGTTTCGATACCCGTAGTGGGCAGAGCACAGATAGCCCATTGTGTAACTTTGTGCTTAACTTCAAACAAACAAGCTTTACATTAAAGACTGAAGTAATTGTAGTCACAGTCCCTAACGACACAAACAACTACGGCATGTCAAAGATTTCATGCCCTCCTCCATATTGCTTGAAGTTGCATACTGAATATTAGATGTCGTAATAGTATTGCGTAACGTGATACCTACATACTTGCTAGGACAAACGATTTTATTTGAATTAAAAAAAATATATTGCTGATGGCAGCTCTCACAGCGGACGCAATTTCTTAACGCTTAATTTCATATAATGAGGAATAATTATTTGTTCATATGATCATTAAGTTGCATGAATTGATTCGAAACAAAGTTATTGCTAACAAGTTTCTAAATCAAAGTGTATTAGTTTGCTATAATTTAGAAGTCTTTAGTGCCACGATAAACGTGCCACACTTTTCATCAATTCTGCAAGCTTGTGTAATTTCTACTGGCTTTGACGCGAACCAGATCATCGGTGTAGAATTAACTTTCGTTTTAGTACCTAGGTCAAATAGAGCGAAGGGTGTGCTCATAAAAGCAAGATATCGTGTCAGCATATACCTTGTATATGTGAACTGGAGTTTATTGCAGAGACAGATCTGGGTTCTAGGGCCTACATTTTATGATAAGACGTGTATTTGCTTGAGATTTGCGACGGATCATGTTTTTGTTTGTCCTCTTACTATTTGTGATGCTATTGCACATCCGTAATAGTACTAGGACTATTCAGTTTTACATCTCTCGACTTCAGATTGTGTATTTTAGTGTAAAGTGAGTCGTGTTTTTTTTAACCGCTCGATGCTATTTAGCAAATTCTAAGGTGACGATTTTTCTAATGCTATATAAAAGTTTTTTAAACTGTGGATATCAAAGGATTATCGCCCTTGTTTTATCTGTTACGGTATTTGAACTAAGCTGATAATGCCTTTTGGGTTTTTCCTTTCATATACATTTATAGTATAAAAGTTTTTTAAAGTGTGGATATAAAGGATTATCGCCCTT
>NW_013665636.1:556955-580424 GCF_000517525.1 Limulus polyphemus | reverse complement strand
AAAAGGATTATCGCCCTTGTTTTATCTGTTACGGTATTTGAACTAAGCTGATAATGCCTTTTGGGTTTTTCCTTTCACTATACATTTATAGTATAAAAGTTTTTTAAAGTGTGGATATAAAAGGATTATCGCCCTTGTTTTATCTGTTACGGTATTTGAACTAAGCTGATAATGCCTTTTGGGTTTTTCCTTTCACATACATTTATAGTATAAAAGTTTTTTAAACTGTGGATATCAAAGGATTATCGCCCTTGTTTTATCTGTTACGGTATTTGAAGTAAGCTGATAAAGCCTTTTGGGTTTTTCCTTTCACATACATTTGTAGTATAAAAGTTTTTTTAAAATGTGGATATCAAAGGATTATCGCCCTTGTTTCATCTGTTACTGTATATGAATATGAGTTTTTGTAAATTCCAAGATAAAAAAAAATGCTTTAATTTAATAACGTTTTTTATGATCACTTTCTTTCCAATAAACTTTTCCATTTGTGAGGTTCACACCATTGTTTTTCTGTACGCTTCAAATAAAGTAAAGGATTTTTAATTTAACGAAAGTAAATTTTTTAATAAACCGAGGTTTTAACTCGCTCAGATTTTCTTGCCGTTTGTTTTGGCTCATTTAAAAATCTCTATCTGTCTTCACGTGATAGTGTTAAAAAATGCGTCTTACCGTCGGAGATCTTACAAGATGATCAAGATTTTATCCAACATGAAGTAAAACTGGTTTTACTGCTAGATAAAAAAAAAACTTGACAAGATTCGAACGCTAACAGATAACTCCATGAGTAGCTAACTATATGGTTTGTTCGTTGTTAAGTACAAAGCTAAAAAAATGGACTGTCTGTGTTATGTCCACCGCGAGTATCGAAACCAGATGTTTAGTGTTATAAGCCCGCATACTTACTGCTGAGCCATTGGGGGATAACTGTATGGTAAAATGCACATGGTATAACGTCTTGTATTGTTATTATCCGGTAAGGCTAGATATCTATTTTATAAGTTAGTTTGTTTGTAAGCACAAAGTTACACAATGGGCAATCTGTACTCTGCCCACGTGAGTATCGAAACCCGATTTTTACGTTATAAGTCCTCAAACTTACCGTTGAGCCAACAGGGGCTTTTTATAAAGTCTAACATTATATGTATTAAGTTCCATCTCCACACCTCTTTTAGAATATAACATACTATTTATTTATACTAGGTGTTAACGCCCCCTCGTGGTTGAACGATAACTGAGGGCTTATAAAAATAGAAATCGGGTTTCGAAAGGCGCGATGGGCAGATTACAGATAGTCCTTTGTGTAGCTTTGTTTTTAACAACTAACAAACACACTATGTGATCACTCCTAAGCCTGCTGCTGAATACAACATTGTATGTATTAAATGGTAGTAACATAATTATAGTTATAAAATAACAACACTTTTGCTATTTCGGCTCTTTAACCAATCTTGTTCCAGAAAGCAAAAACAAAAATTCATTAGTTTGCAACGTTCAAAACTAGGGTTTAACATGAATGGAAGTTAAAACAGTATATATATAATTATCTATTCGAATATTCACCCCTTCAGGGTAGAGCTTTGACGCAGTTGTCATCATATCTGTTCTTTTTCTTCCTGAAAGCTGGATTATTAGCTAATGTTGCTTAGACGTGATTTGGAATAGCAATTAAGTAGAAAAGACACAAGGAGTAAGGCTGTGAGACTTTTCAAATACCCCCATTAGCTATGATACCAGCTGCTACTGAAACATACTAATTAATGAACGCTGATGGCAGAATTATTTAAATAATTCCTCGATTATTATTCTGCTTGTTATATATCTGATAAATAGTTATATATTCACAGACATAAATGTTACACATATCGGGGATAACCCAAGTGATTTTAGCGTTACTTATGCATTAGGTAATATTGGAATTTTTAAAAGAAAATTTAACATGTGACTTTTAAATCCACTAAAATCCATTTAGAACTTCGCCTGACTGATCAATAGGATTTTATTGATTCATATCACTCTAGATAGACTACATAACCTTCCAGCTAGAAAGTACAAAGTAACATCACTTTCATTTCAATTATTTTCGCGGATAAAGATGGCAAGAAAGAAACATCATTACGGGTTTTGTTGGCTTGTTATTAAGCACAAAGCTACACAATGGGCTACCTGTTCTGTGCCCATCAAGAGTATCATAGCCCGGTTTTTAGCGGTGTGAGCCATCAGACTTACCGCTGAGCCACTGGGGGCCACCATTAAGGGCAACATTTTTGTTTAGGGCCGGATTAGTAAAATAAATAAACATTTATTTTTAAGTGGGGTGAGGGGGGGGGTTAATGTGTTGCTAAAAGATTTGTTTTTTTTTCAAAATTTTCGTTCACAGGCAACAAAGGAACATTTACGCATAATCATCCCTAATTTTGAACTCATGGAATAGAGTAAAGGCACCCACCGCCAACTCTTGCGTTACTTTTGTTTGACCGAATAGTAGGATTTGACTGTCACTCTTAAAGCACACCCACTGCTCCAAATTGCGAAGCGTGTTTTGGCGGCAACGCGTCGCAAACCATGAACTTTTGGAATCACAGTTCGAACATGCTAACAAGTAATTAACTTATTACTAACACCCAGAAATTCAACAATAAACGAACTTTTTTGTTTAATTTTAACCATTAGACTATGCCAGACCTGTTACTGAAACAATACGTTAGTTTTCATACCAAACTTGTTACTAAAACGATATAATAGGTTCATGCCAGACCTGTTACTGAAACAATATAATAGTTTACATGCCCGACTTGTTATTGAAACAATATAATAGTTTTCATGCTCGACTTGTTACTGAAACAATATAATAGTTTCCATACCAAACTTGTTACTAAAACGATATAATAGGTTCATGCCAGACCTGTTACTGAAACAATATAATAGTTTTTATGCCAGACCTGTTACTGAAACAATATAATAGTTTTTATGCCAGACCTGTTATTGAAACAATATAATAGTTTTTATGCCAGACCTGTTACTGAAACAATATAATAGTTTTTATGCCAGACCTGTTATTGAAACAATATAATAGTTTTTATGCCAGACCTGTTATCGGAACAATATAATAGTTTCCTTTACAGAAACAGTGTAAAATTTTACCGTTTATTGTGTGTCATATTTAAATGTATATTTTTACCCATAGTTACCTCACCGGAAACTAAGCTCTAATCAGTGAGCTTATTTTTCATGCAGTAAAGCTGAAACACTAAACTTCCTTATCTGTTCGATAGAACTGTTAATCAAGCTGGAAATAGAGATACAGTGTTTTACCATACATAGCACGAAACCTGTTTGTCTTTAATTGAGTTTTTAATTACGGTTTTGAACCTACTTATTTTCCAAACCTCGCGACTATTTTACCAGACAGTACCGTTCTAATGATACATATTAAACAGTTGTATAATTACAAACACAGCACATAGTAAAACGTTTTACCACCTTTGTTTGCAGTGGTTGTTTTAATAGTTATTCTGTTGAAGTGCATATTACAAACATAACACATAGTAAACCGTTATACTACCTTTGTTTGCAATGGTTGTTTTAATAGTTATTCTGTTGAAGTGCATATTACAAACATAACACACAGTAAACCGTTATACTACCTTTGTTTGCAATGGTTGTTTTAATAGTTATTCTGTTGAAGTGCATATTACAAACATAACACACAGTAAACCGTTATACTACCTTTGTTTGCAATGGTTGTTTTAATAGTTATTCTGTTGAAGTGCATATTACAAAGCTCCCCGGTGGTCTAGTGGAAAGTCTGAGGGGTTATAACGCTAAACATCGGGTTTAGATATCCGTATTGTGGGTAGAACACAGAGAGCCCATCGTGTAGCTTTTAACTTGACAAAGATATAATCTTGATGATATGTGTGTAGTAGTTTTATTGCAACTTGGTAAAGACATAGCCTACCTCAACTTCCTAAGCATGTAGCTACGGTGAAATGTATAGCGATATTTCTACATCAACATTTAGATTACAATGTGACAACGAATAACTCTAATAGGGCTATTTACTTCAAGCTGGTGAAATAGAATATATAATTATATATATATAAAGATATAATGATTTGTACCTCGGTTCTAACTGGACTTGTAACCGTGATGATAATACTTCAACTTGATAAAGATGTAACTATGGCGATAGTACCTCAACTTACGTCTTTAACAACTTTAATTATCATTGTTATGGTTGAATAGATACCAAGTTTTATGGACGATAAAGCCGCAGCTTCACAATTTTTCCACTGGTCTATCACCTCCAAATTAGGAACAGCAAAGGCGGATAGTCCTGTAATATCCGCGAGCGATATTTAGCACAACAAACAGACAAACCTCCAATTACTAAAGAATTTGCTCTGCAATATTATCTTAGTACGACGGAGATATCCCTGTAATAATTATATCTCAACTTTATCAAGATGTAACTACGATGATAGTGCTTCAACTTGATGAAGATATAAAATAGATAAAACCTCAACCTCGTAAAGATGTAACTGTAATGATGATATTCAACTTTCTGAAGATGTAATCATGACAATAATACTTTAACTTTGTAAAGATGTAACTGTGATGATGATGATATTCAACTTTCTGAAGATGTAACAGTGACGATAATACTTTAACTTCATAGAGATGTAACTCTGACGATAATAATGAAGTAAAAACCTCGCCTTGGTAAAAATACAACCCTGAAAATATTGCATCAGCCTGATGGAGACATTACCATAACGATATTATTACAGTTTTTAAGTATATAATTGTGAAGATGATATTACACTTTGATGAAGATGTAAGTTGTAATGTTTAATGCCTAGAGAACGAAGTAAAGCATGTACTGAACTTTTAGGGCTACACAAACACACACACATATATATAGTTAACAGAAACACTTTGAAACTTTATATATATATATATTTATTTATCAATAGTAAACACAAACATTTTCTTCTTCATTAAAACGCCAAACCAATTTTTTCAAATTTTTCCCGAGTTTGAGAATTATGTGTTAGTAGACGTGTTGCTAAACTCCCTGTAAAATAATTTCATATTAGAGTCTGAGGAAGTATTTATTTCTAAAGACTCTTCTAAAATTACAGTCGAAGAAAAGAAGTTATCTTTTTTTTTAACACACCGTTCTTCACCACTTCCAGATGAAAATATTAACTTGAAGATCACAATCAAAGTACTAGCGATTTACATATTTTAAAATTAACAGTTATATAAGAACCACCCAAAAAGAAAGAACATTAATCAAACCATGCAGAACCGTGTTGTGGGGATTTTATATGCTAAAGTGATAAATGAGTTTTATTCTAGCGAATTTATCAGCGTTACTGCCAGAACCCTGTAATGTAATTCTCAAGGCTTTGGGCTGGTTCCCTCTTCTCGCAGTTATATAAAGTAGGCAGTAAACTAGTATTGTGGTCACATTTCTGAGCACGCAGTATCACCATGAAAAAATAAAGTTTGTGCCTTTATATTTAATATTTATTGTGGGATATAAACCATAAGCTATTAATTCCTTTCTAAATCTTCTTACTATTTTTATGGACAATGTTTCTTCCATGCTCAATAAATAAATGTACTAATAATTTACTATTATGACAACGAAAGATGTTCTTCAGAGAGCAGATGATACACAATTTTTTCCTGTAGTAATCTCAAGATCAACATTAGTAGTGATCATAAATAGGCCATTGTACTGAAACTTCTCTAAGCTATAAGTTTGTTATTAAAACCCGTATTTCAGAAAACTGGATAATAGTTTGTTTGTTTGTTTTTGAATTTCGCGCAAAGCTACACGAGGGCTATCTGCGCTGGCCGTCCCTAATTTAGCAGTGTAAGACTAGAGGGAAGGCGGCTAGTCATCACCACCCACCGCCAGCTCTTGGGCTACTCTTTTACCCACGAATAGTGGGATTGACCGTCACATTATAACGCCCCCACGGCAAAATGGGCGAACATGTTTGGTGGGACAGGGATTCGACCTTCAGATTGCGAGTAGAGCGCCCTAACCACCTGTCCATGCCGGGCCCCTGGATAAGAGAAGCAGATTTGTTATTGCATTTAGTATAATAGTTATCGTAAGTAAGAGTAATGTAGAAAAGAAGGTTTGGAAACATATTATAAGGTTCCTTAGTCGCTTTTGTATGTCTTTCTCTCTCTTTATAAAAATCTCTGTAATTATAGCCCTTGGTACTTTTGTTAGGATAAAACTTTCCTTATATAACATATATAAATTGATTTGTCTGCTTGGCTTCCAGACACTAATGTGCTTACGAGATTATATATTTTTATTTGGGTCCCGCTGCAATAAAAGGATTTTAGCTAACCAGAATATTGTTTCCAGAATTATGTGTTATGACGCGCTAGTAACGTTGTTCCAGTTATTGTATAATTATAGTTCCCGTCTAGATTACTGGACGATGTACATTTATGTAAATTTAATAAACATTAATATTCTAAGGCTCTTGTGTACTGCTGATGTTTTACGGTTTTTACAACGACGGGAACGTTCATAACGTTGTGAGATTTGTTTTGGAAAATATTTCAAGGCAAGAAGATTTATTTCATTTTTAGGATTTGATTAGTTTGATTACTTTTTTGTTTCATATGATTTTCTTACCTCGATGGTTTGGGTGAAATTACGTCACCGTTTTAAAATAAATTATAAGTTTGTTAATAGGATAATGGAGATAAAGAACAGATTATTGCTTATAACTTTGCTAAAGAAAGCGTCAGTGATAAATTAGCGCTCGTAAAAAGTTTTATGTAAAACTGTAGTTGTACTCCCTGTTATTTTTTTCTCCTCGTATGTTCATGCGCGTTCTGCAAGTGAACCCGCAGGCGTAAAAATATTCAAAGCACATAAGTCTGAAGTGAGTAAACACCAAACTGAGTGAATTGTCGTCCAAAATCAATACTTACAGGTCTCCTTATTGAATTCATTGATCACAAAGTTGATTAAAACCCGAATCACGAATAACTTGGCTGTTTAAAATAAAGTTCGGTATCACATAAAACGGACCCATACTATAAGAATCAATGACACTAATATAAAAATGTCACACTGTTAAGTAAAAAACACATTTTTTGTCTTTCACTTGGTGGTACACTTTAACGTCATTATTTACATAATTAAAATCTCTGTTACTCTAGTTCAGTTATTCTTATTATTTTTTAAGGGTTCATACTGTACACACTTTTAACTTAAGAGATAATTTTTATATTACTTAAGTCTAAAGAGTATCAGTAGTATATATGTAAAATTTGATGTCGAAGCTGCTTGCAATTATATGATGAATAAATAATTTGTTTATTTCGTGGCTAATTCTCAAGTTACTTGCTAGTTTATATGATTATTAATTTTTCAAGTTGGTTGGTGGATTATATAATTTATGATTCTCAATATTATGGTTTATGTATTGTTTATGGTTGGATGATGGATTATATAATTTATGATTCTTAATATTATGGTTTATGTATTGTTTATGCTGGTTGATGGATTATATAATTTATGATTCTTAATATTATGGTCTATGTATTGTTTATGGTTGGTTGATGGATTATATAATTTATGATTCTTAGTATTATGGTTTATGTATTGTTTATGGTTGGTTGATGGATTATATAATTTATGATTCTAAATATTATGGTTTATGTATTGTTTATTCTGAAGTTGGTTGGTGGATTATATATAATTTATGATTCTCAATATTATGGTTTATGTATTGTTTATTCTCAAGTTGGTTGGTGGATTATATAATTATAATATTGGTTGGTGATTTATATAATTTATCATTCTCAAAGTGATGGTTTATTTATTGCGTAATTCTAAAGATGGGATAGTGATTAATTCTCAAGTTAGTCGTTTATTTAGTAATTAATTTTCAAGTTGATTAGTGTCTAACTTCATTCGTTAATTCTCAGAGTTGTGTAGTTTATATGGTGGTAATTGTTTAGTTGTTCAACTTAATAACTGATTCTCAAGGTGGTTGGCGCTTCTGTAATAATAATCCCTTAAGGTCGTTAGTAGTTTATTTAGTTTACACTTCATTAGCCATCTTGATAATTGTCACTAGTATTCAAACTTCAAAAGATTCATTAGCCATCTTGATAATTGTCACTAGTATTCAAACTTCAAAAGATTGGGAACTGCTACGATCCTCATGGCGCACAAAGCTAACTACATATTGTCTCATTCACTTAGTTAAAAACTGGTAGATTTATCTCTGACACCATTCTTTGCATTTGTAAGTATCAACGAAAAGCACGAACCACCTAAACTTGAGGCACTGTGATGGTTCGGTGAAAAAAGGGGACACGGGAGAGTTTCAATTTCTACTAACGAATTCTAACATACCTTCTAAATCAGGATATCAATTGAAGTGTGTGCTAGAAACAAACCAAGAACATGGACAGATAAAGTTAAAACTGACAAATATTTGCCTAGCCAGCTCTCATTCTGTTAGGCTAGTGGTCATGTCATTGCAACCTGCGGGTCATGGACTCGAATCCCCATGCTCTTTCTTTTGTGGGGGCATAATGTGACGGTCAGTCCCAGTATTATTTGGTAAAAAAGTAACCCAAGAGTGGACGGTGTTCACTAGCTCCCTTCACTCTAGTTTATCACTGCTAAATTAGGGACGACTAGCGCAGATAGCCGTCGAGTAGCCTTGCGCGAAATTTTTGCCTATTCAACTCTCATTACAAGAAACAATGCCTCTTGAAGTAGGTATAATTTCTCTCTTTATAGCTTTACCAATGACCAGTAAGGTTACTTTAAAGAATCAGAATTTTAATCACAACAACTGAACGATTTTATGACTATTTATTGATTCATTACAAATGAAAACCCAAACATGTCTTGCCCTTTTAAGAAATCTAATGTGAACAATGCCTAGCTGATGACTTAATTTCATTTATTTCTTAAGTGCAACATAGATCGGATGCCTAGCTTCGTTTTAAATCCGACTGACTATCAAAAGTTTTTGATTAGATTGAAACTTGTTGGGCTTTCAGGATACCTCCTGCGTTGATACAATGACGTAATCTTTTATGTCATTAGTTTCTATCTGGCCACTGCGTGTTGACGACGATCGTAATAAGTCAAACTTCACGTGATGTCCTATGGAGTCTTGCTCTAGCTCCGAGCAAACATCGACTCACTAGGTGGTCTTTCCGGATATCACTTCATTGTAAGACCAGCTCTATGTTGCTTTAAGTCGCTTGGATGGTTGACCACTTACATGATCACTTCTGTAAGTAGTGATAGACCCAAAGTTGTTTTGATTACACCATGCTGTTAATGTTGTGTACACACAGATCCATTACTCCACTATCCATACTTTGTACTAATTCACTGGGTATAAAAGCACGTTAACCATGAATACACAGACTAAAGTTTGGTTTCTTTGACGTGGAAAGTTAGTTTGTTATGACAGCAACGTTGTTTTTACTGTCACAATGTCAGCACATTGCATCGATTATTTTAACCTTGTTATCCCCCAGTGTTTCAGCGGCAGGTTTCCGGACTTACAACACCAAAATTCAGGTTCGATTCCCCGCAGTAGGCAGAGCGCATATATCCCAATGTGTAGCTTTAGACTAAGAATACAACAGTTTTCACTCTGTGTGATATATAAAGGAGCTACTTATGCCAAATAATTTCATTTAATAAGGACATTACTTTCTGAACAAGATACAGTGGTTGAAGTTACGAAGTGGCTGGTTGAGATACCTCAGCTTCAAATTTATACGTTAAGAAACCTGATTTAGGTCTTCGGATCCAGATGCGGAATTTCATATAAATACTTTAGAATGTCTACATTCCGGTTCCATTTCAAACAGTGACAGAAGAATACATCATTTTGATGATGCTACAATATAGTGTGAATTATTAAGTATTGTAATAATTTTCAAGTTGAGAAAACAGACGGTTTATTAAGCTAATACTTCCCTCCCAAAAAAAAAGAACAAAAAAGAAAAAACTTTAAAAATGATACAAAAAAATGTACTTAGAAAATTACAATGAACAAAATGCGTTTATCTAGTCAGTGCCCAAAAATTACAAAGAATACGAAAAAACCTTTTATTAAGATAGTTCCCAAAAATTTAAAAAGTGACACGAAAATGTTCTTATTAAGTTATTACCCCAAAATTTTAAAAGTAATACGATTAAGTGTTTACTAATGTAGTATCCCAAAAAATGTACGAAGTAATATGAATATCTGTTTAGTAAACTATTAAAAAAAACCCAACAGAAATCACAAAGTATTGCGTGTTTATTAAGTTGGTAAATAAATAAATAAAATAAAATTTACATTCCACAAGCTAATAAAAGGCAGCGTTTTTTTTTTTATTTTTTTAATCGGACATTCTTATATTACTATTGTACAACGCTATGCTCCAGACGAATATCACTACTGTACAACGCTATGCTCCAGACGAATATCACTACTGTACAACGTATGCTCTAGACGAATATCACTACTGTACAACGCTATGCTCTAGACGAATATCACTACTGTACAACGTATGCTCCAGACGAATATCACTACTGTACAACGCTATGCTCTAGACGAATATCACTACTGTACAACGCTATGCTCTAGACGAATATCACTACTGTACAACGCTATGCTCCAGACGAATATCACTACTGTACAACGTATGCTCCAGACGAATATCACTACTGTACAACGCTATGCTCTAGACGAATATCACTACTGTACAACGTATGCTCTAGACAAATATCACTACTGTACAACGTATGCTCGTGTCATCCAAACGTTACATGAATTTCACTTATATTTTTTCCTTGATTTCCATCATATTTTGGCCCTCCTCACTGTATCATAAGTGGGCCCAAACTCCTATTATAAATTAGTAAAATAAACATACCCCGAATTACCTTATAGTTTGTTATCCCTTCCTACACACACACACACACACACACATTCTCTTCCGACACCTATGGAAGGATGTTAGACAATACGGTTATTTTTGGTATTGTTAACGGACAATTCAGGTTATTATCTCTCTGAAGAAGGCTTCATCATCAGGTTCAAAATATGCTCAATCTCAAAAACAAAGAAGAAGAAGAAGTGTATTGTAATTCTAGCCTTACAATGCATACTCTGCATAGAATTTCTGACAATATTAGTTTTTTTTCCAAGATTTACACGCACAATTCCCTTCTATGTAATTTCTCTATCGATACTGCTTTCATTAACCACTTCTATATGCTATTATGTTATTATACTATTATGAAAACAAGAAGAGCAAGAGGCTTTGAAACTCAAATATTGATTACGAAATATACACAGGTAAGTATATGGTATTGGTATGTGTTTCTGTATATTAGGTTTATTGAATAATCAATAGAAAAAACACAAACACACCAGCTCTGTAGATACCAGGTAGTGATGACACGATGTTTGTCTAATTGCTGTACCAATCAACTTATAATGTTTGCACATGTAACATGACAAGAGCTAAAGTTTCCAACAGCACATGCTATGTTCATACGTTGTTCAAAGATTCGAAAGGGAAGCTGAAAACGATATTTATACAAGGACCACATTATAAACTATTGTAGTAATATAAGTTAATTTTAATGAAAATCATATCTTAAGTGATTTCTGTGGATTTTCAACATAAGTCTAATGCTTTGGTTTTTACAGATGTTTGTATGTTTGTTTATAGGACTATTATTAAGAAGCAAATACACATTTCATAATGACACATCTAAATAGGCAGCCTAAACTAACTCAATATTCATAGCTTGAACTGCCTAGAAACATATGTTGTTAACCTCCCCCTAAGCAAAAGGGAAGAATCTTTGAGAGAAACTAACAAAATTAATAAGCCCACCCTGAACCCATCATGAATCCTATTGATACTTCCAGAAGACCAAAACTAATAAGCCCACCCTGAACCCACCATGAATTTTATTGATACTTCCAGAAGACCAAAACTAATAAGCCCACCACGAATCCATCATGAATCCTATTGATACTTCTAGAAGGCTAAAACTAATAAGCCCACCCTAAACCCATCATGAATCCTATTGATACTTCCAGAAGACCAAAACTAATAAGCCCACCCTGAACCCGCCATGAATCCTATTGATAATTCCAGAAGACCAAAACTAATAAGCCCACCATGAATCCATCATGAATCCTATTGATACTTCTAGAAGACCAAAACTAATAAGCCCACCCTGAACCCATCATGAATCTTATTGGTACTTCCAGAAGACCAGCCCGTGCAGTCTTGTGCAGAGTTAACGTAATCAGTTCTTGTATCTTTTTTCTTTAATTCTGATGTTAAATACTTATGTTTAAGGTACTCACAGTTCTGATTTTTATTATTTTATTTTCCAAAATGTTTTTAGCGATAATGGAAAACAACAATACATGAATATGCTTCATTCATATATTCAAGTACTCAAATTCATATACAAGAACTTAGATGGGAATATCCGAAAGTATTTAAAACTTAACTTTGTTTCTATAACGAAATCTGCTGAACTTTTACTCTCCGACAATCCAATTCGGAATCTGAGTGAAAGAAATCCAGTAGTTCACTCGAGAGAAGTTTGTCATCATCGGCATCATTTTCTTCATCTGAGTCCTCGTTAGAGGAGACTTCATTGACGATGTTGCCAGCAAACTTTCCATGTAATTTAACCGAAAAGTTATCAGTAGCATACAATTTGTAGCGCTTCTTCTGAAAAACCAATCCATGTATGCGCTGCACACGTGTGTGAACCGCAATTTATGGTCTTGTAGACAAAATTCGTGTACACACCGCGGTTTATAATTGGAAAATTACAGTATTAGACTTTCTCTGTATCAGGTCAGGCTGCTAAAATTTAGAGTATGAAAAATGCTCAGTACCCAATCAAGGTATTACAAGTTGATATAGACAGCTTTTATATCTCAGATTCTGAGAAGTTCCCTATATTTTGTCCAGATGTTGGTATTTAAGGTACTGACAATTACTCTATATCAAATAAAAGCCTTTATTTATAAGATACTGGGTCAGAGGACTGGTATTTAAAGTACTGGTATTTGTTTGTTATATCGAGTCAGGGTATCTAAGGTACTGAGAACTGAACTGTAATAAATCAAAGCGATGGTATCTCAAGTGCGGAAGTTGTTATGTATTACTCCAGGGTATTGGTATAGAAGTTAATGAGAACTGTTTTCTACCAATTCAGTAAACTGATATCGGAGAGATATAGAATTACGCTGTATCAGGTTGGAGTATTGGTACCTATAATATTGAAAGTTGAACTGTACAGGAAATATTTTCATCTAAGACACTTGGATGTTCTATACGAGGTTAGAGTTGCAAGGTCAGAGTTGCATCTATGGTATTATAAGCTGTTCTGGTTAGAATCAGAATCTTGGAATCTTAAAATATTAAAAGATAAACTGAGAGGTGCTCAATATCTAATCAGAGCGTTGCTTCCTGAAATATCAAGATTTCTGATATATGAAGTGATATATATATATATATACATATGATTCGTTTCTTAGCTACTTTGTAAGCCTCTGAATTATGTCTGAATATTTTATCTGAAATACTGTTTCTTGTTTTGTGTTTCATCAGGTTAACGATATCTTAATTATTAGGGTCTCAGGTCGAAGTAATGGTACAGAAGATACAGGGATCTGTTCGGGATCAAGCTAAAGTGTGCGTGTTTCAAAGAACTAAAATTTCTCTTTAACAGATCTAAGAAACCGTATATAGGCTACTTAGAGTGATCGTGGAAGCTGTTTCCAACGGTCAGACTATTAGTATAAGAAGCAATACAGGTTAATTTATATAAGTTGCTGTTTAAAAATATGTAACCGTACATACGTTATGGTCTTATTTTAATGGAACAATTCCAACGGAAGTTTGTAATGGATGATTCATTTGTTATGAAACTTTTTGATGAATGGCTCTTCGTTTATGAACGATAGCCTAGTAATGATTATTGAAAAATGTGTCTTTGAATGGTTCTAAATGTATAGTTAAGTTTCAGCATGCATTAGGACGAATTCAATAGCTCAAAGCACCCGAACTTTTATCAACAGAACAAAACCTTCCACTGATCCGCTCATTTCCCTAATGATCAGAAACATGTTCTGTGCAATGTAGAGCCGGAAGAAAAGGGAGCCGATCCAGCGATAACGGACATCCAGTCAGTAAAGCTAATGGCTGAACAACACAGCTGTTTCGCATTATAATGAAGATTCTATCAGAAAACGAATCTTCTTGCTTGTTAAAGTTTTCGCTTGGTCTGTTGAATAGCGGGCGATTTCCGCTGACTCCAACATTTGATTCCACCCATTTCCTGAACAACTCGGTTTGTTTAAGACGTCTCCGCCACACGCTCGTGAACACTTGTGGCTCCATCTATTGACCACTTTGATGGATTTAATACATAAGTCAGCGACCAGCTAATGGTTATTCTGGTGAGGTAAGGCCATTTGCTCTGCTTAGCTATCAGTCATTCTGGCGAAGCTGACATATTAGTTAGATTAGGGTTATTCGGTGGAGTCGACACTTTAGCTAGGGTCTAATTACGGTTATTTCTGGGGAAGCAGACATATTAACTAGGCTCCCAGCTATTGGATCTGCTTGTTGGTACCTCTGGTGCAACCAGTATTTTAATTACTTACCAGTTAATTGGTACAATTAACAAAATAAATATTTTAGACAGGATCTACCAGGTGGGATCTCTGGTGAAACCAGCATTTTAATTAGTTACCAGTTAATTGGTACGATTAACAAAATAAATATTTTGGACAGGATCTGCCTATTGGTACCTCTAGCGAAATCAACATTTTAACTACTTACCAATTGATCAGTACCTTTGGTAGATCAGATACTTTTATAAAGGGTCTACCTATTGGTACCTATGGTGGAATTAACATTTTAACTACTTACCAAATTATCGATACATTTGGTGAAAAAGATTGTAGACAGGATCTGCCTATTTGTACCTATGGTGAAACCAGCATTTTAACTATTTAGTAGATGATTGAATACATTTGGTGAAACAGATAATTTAGTTGGGTTTACGTATTGGAACCTCTAATGAAACTAACATTTTGACTATTTACGTATTGGTACATTGGTAAATCAGATACTTTTATACAGGGTCTACCTGTTGGTACCTACGGTGGAATTAAAATTTTAAGTACACATACTTTTGATAGGATCTACCTAATTGTTCCTTTTGAAATGCTATCATATTGGTTTGTTATCGATTTTCTGTACTTCTGATGAAATCGACACTTTGGATACAAGACTTTCTTTCAATACCTCTTGTGAAATCAACACTATTGCTAGTTATAAACCTCTCATAAAATTACCGACATTTCATATACATATATATATATAATTACCAATTTTTCAGTATCAGTTATCTGTGCCTCTAGAAAAAATTATAATTAACTAGTTCCTAATTGTTAGAGTTCCGGGTTGCTGATATTTGAAGCTCTAGGGTTCGAGCCACGATATGCCACTGAAGCTCCTCCAGTTCATCTGTGGGATGTTGTCACAACAAGCTAAATCCGTTTTTCTGGCTAGGAGTAGCGGCGTAGATCACAGGTGCTGCTAAATGTGTCCCCTTTTCTGTTCAGCAGTTCTAAGTTAGGGACGGCAATGCCTGCTAGGGCTTCTTTGCTAGTACTAATGTTTTAATTTATTCAACGCAAACATAGAAGTTCAAATAGTCGTACTACTTGAAGTCCTTTACTGACGTTAGTGTTGGGTTTTAATGTTTACTCAACAATATCTATTCTTTTGTTGTTTTTTTTTTTTAAAGTAACTTTAAAAGTTGAAAAATTAGTTATCTTTCATAAAATTTTGGTTGATAGATTCAAAACAATATTAATATAAGAATTTCGCGTGAAATAAGGAGACTTTTTTTGGTTACTACAAACCATAAAGAACAAAAGGTAATCGTTACAGAAACAGGTATATTTTATTGAATGATCGAGTAGACACTGTTTGTTTTTTGTTTTAGTTTTACATTATTTATATGTTCAAACTTACGGCTCTTGTGTGTGGCAAATATCTCTACGGGTTCAGTAGACAGGAATAAACTATCGTCGAACATTAGTCCCAATGGTGAAATTCCCCTTAAGGAAGTATACAAATACAAAAGATTACGGAACTCGGTAATGGTTTTCGAAAAAGAAATGGTACTCAATTTGGAGAATTGTTGTTTGTCATTCTGCACAATGTGTTATATGTTCTTCGCAGGATCAAACTCCAAATTTTGATATGATCTTCGCAGGATCAAATCCCAAAGTTTGATACGTTCTTCGCAGGATCAAACCCCAAATTTTGATATGATCTTCGCAGAATCAAACCCCAAATTTTGATACGTTCTTCGCAAGATCAAACCCCAAATTTTGATATGTTCTTCGCAGGATCAAACCCCAAATTTTGATATGATCTTCGCAGGATCAAACCCCAAATTTTGATACGTTCTTCGCAGGATCAAACCCCATAATTTTGATATGATCTTCGCAGAATCAAACCCCAAATTTTGATATGTTCTTTGCAGGATCAAACCCCAAATTTTCACACGATCTTCGCAGGATCAAACTCCAAATTGTGATACGTTCTTCGCAAGATCAAACCCCAAATTTTGATATGCTCTTCGCAGGATCAAACCCCAAATTTTGATATGATTTTCGCAGGATCAAACCCCAAATTGTGATATGTTCTTCGCGGGATCAAACCCCAAATTTCATCTCTCAAGCATTTCTCTTCAAATTTCAAAAAGAGACGATGCTGACATCTTATGAATAAAGACAGATTTCAGTCTGATTAGTTCACATCAATAAGATCATTTGGTAAAATACATTTCAAAAATAGACCAGGTTCAGATATTCGTGCAATTAAAATGCGTACAAAACGTGCTATAATTTCTCACATGTTTACAAAGAAATGTCACGAAATCTTCCTCGGGTGTTAATGATAAAAGTTTGGAATAGACTCAGGAATGCATTAACTTAGTTGGAATAGAAAAATATATATTAACAAGCGAGTGACGTCATAAGGCTTGTACGGATGTATTTATTGAATGAAAAATTATATTACGGTTTAAACAATATGCGCGTTATAATTACTGCAGTTTTTATATCATAAAAAGTATAACTTCCACAAATTTTAACTTATTTGATTCGAATTGTCCTCCAGTGGGTCAGCGGTAAGTTTGCCGACTTACAACACTAAAAAAATCAGGGGTTCGATTCCCCGTGGTGAATAGAGCTCGATAGTCCATTGTGTAGCTTTGGGGTAAAACCAAACACACTTACACTTGATTTTGGTTGAATTGTGACTTGGTGTGAATTGTGCAAGCAATTAAAATATAATCATTCCTAAACGTAAACAGGTCAATAGATAAGAAAAAAAAATATCTGAGAGTAATAAATTGTTGTTTATTTGTTTTGCTGTTAAGCACACGTCCACACAATGGGCTATCTGTGTTGTGCCCATTCCGAGTATCGAAACCCGATTTTTAGCGTTATAAGCTTTCAGAGTTACTGCTGAACCATTGTGAAGAGGGGCAAGGAAAGGATTTTTATATTGTGTACATTAACGGTTTAATAATGATAAGCTTCTCGTTTTAGTGGGAAGACTCTGTCAGTAATGGTAAGTAACATAAATATCAGCATTTCTTACATTAAGCCCAGAAGAACGATATACGCACGTATATAACGTCACGCTCAAGTTTCATGGCAAGCTACATGTTCAGTTTATTTTCAAACAACATTAGAGATCTGCAATAATACATGTTTTGGGCAACTGTGTATTTACACTGTATGACAAGGTAAATGTTCAGTTTATTTTCAAACAACATCAGAGATCTGCAATAATACATGTTTTGGGCAACTGTGCATTCACAGTGAATGACAAGGTAAATGTTCAGTTTATTTTCAAACATCAGAGATCTGCAATAATTCATGTTTTGGTCAACTGTGTATTTACACTGTATGATAAGGTAAATGTTCAGTTTATTTTCAAACAACATCAGAGATCTGCAATAATACATGTTTTGGGCAACTGTGCATTCACAGTGAATGACAAGGTAAATGTTCAGTTTATTTTCAAACAACATCAGAGATCTGCAATAATTCATGTTTTGGGCAACTGTGTATTTACACTGTATGATAAGGTAAATGTTCAGTTTATTTTCAAACACCATTAGAGATCTGCAATAATACATGTTTTGGGCAACTGTGTATTCACACTATATGGATTTTTCATTATTTGTACCATTCACTAAGAAAGGTTTTTATTACATCAATAAAATATATTAGAGTGGTTCGTCGATATGATCAACAATTAATATTAGAATGTTTTAAAACTTGCTTCAGTTATTGATCTTTAGCAAAATTGGAAAAACAAAAATACCGTACCTGTGTGGTGTTAAAAAAACAAAACAAATCGGTAAAACACAAAACCTGGAAAAGACTAACATAGTTTTGGGCAACTGTGTATTCACACTCTCTGGCAAGTTAAATGTTTACTTTGTATTCAAACACCGTTAAAAACCTACAATATTGATAATAGATGAAGTACAAATTCTAAAACCTGGCCCCTACGGTATGGGATTCAGTGGAATACAGCAAAATGAGATTCTAGAAAAACAAAATTGGTATAAAAATCTGAGATCAACGCTTATAGTAGAAAATATCGGCGAAGTAGAAAGTCTGAAATTTGTCCCTACAGTAGACAAGTCCACGTAAGAGGCATATGACCTTTTCCCCCCTGGACTAACAACATATTGGGTTGTTGTTGCACGCTGGCTACCATTCCACCTGAACAGACACATCCGTGTTTACTTAGTCTTTTTAAAGCAGGTCAGACTATCAGACCTGATCCAACACGCTGTAGGTCACAAAATGTACTCGACATTAGGTCAGAATATCAGATCTGACAACATGCTGCAGGTCACATAATGTACCCTAGAGTATGCCAGAATATCAGATCAGAAAATATATCCTATACAGCAAGCCAGAATATCAGATCTCATTGAACACGCCGCATATCATAAAATGTACTTACTTAAAGGTCAGAAAATCAGATCTGATCCTACAGGTCACAAAATGTACCATATTATGGGTTAGAATAAGAACTTTAACATATTTCGGGTCAGAATGACAGTTCGACCATAAATGAGGAGTCTACTCATTTGATTCAACACAATTCATTTAGCGATAAGTCTGAGGTCTTATAACACTACAAATCGGTTTTCGATACCTGCAGTGGGCAGAGTACACATAGCCCATTGTGTAGCTTTGTGTTTAACAAAACAAACAATTTAGGATGACATATGTGATTCAACAAACTACAAATCAGAAACATTAATAGGCCAGAATCGAAGGTCGTCAAATATATCCATTGTAGGCTAAAATGAGAGACCTGATCCGATACATTTCAGGTTAGGTAAAAAGATCCGATCCGATACATTTCAGGTTAGGTAAAACGATCCGATCCTATACATTTCAGGTTAGGTAAAACGATCCGATCCGATACATTTCAGGTTAGGTAAAACGATCCGATCCGATACATTTCAGGTTAGGTAAAATGATCCGATCCTATACATTTCAGGTCAGGTAAAACGATCCGATCCGATACATTTCAGGTTAGGTAAAACGATCCGATCCGATATGCTATGCGAATTAGGATAACAAAATAACATATACAACAACGCAGGTCAGAAACAGATCTAAGACACTGGCTCCTCGTTTTCTGTAAATAGTTTTGTACATAACCCGATAAGTTGCTTTCTGGTGCTTGAATAAAACAGCCCATCTCTAAATTATAGAACGAGCCTATTATCATAAACCAAGTAAATGTTGTTTCTTGTATTGCATGCATATTGCATTTCGAATGTGCTTTCTTTTGCCGTAGGTACAACCTAGATGATTAGTTTCGGTTTGGATTTTGGTCGAAATTGCTCATAAGCATTGACTTGTGGCAGACAAAATATAGGTGACAAATGCTATTTTTACTCAACGACTAATCGAAAAGAATATGAAATAAAATAAAATAAACTATACGTTATTTTCTACCATTTAGGCCTAAAGCATTAAATTTAATTTTTACAACTGGCTCTGTTTATTCTGTTAATAATTTTTCACATAATCCAGTAAGTTGTTTTCTGGTTATATTATCTACGAAAAAGAATACAGCCCTCCTCTAAATTATAGAATGAACCTATTATCGGAGATAAGCTGAACGCTTTTACACAGAAGGCGTAAGTACGAAACCATAAATTGTGGTGTTTTACGTTAGATTTTGTTCTCTGTCCTTGCAATAAATCCTCTAGCTAGCAGATTTATGGACAGTCTCTAATAATGAAAGAGGTACCCACCAAATAGATATTAAACCCAACGGTTTATTGTCCATTTGTCTGGGGCTGTAGCTCGCTCACTATGATCATAAAGTCATCTTCTTCGTCTTAGATTCGTGGACAGGAAAGAGTATAAATATAGATCTAGTCGGTTAACATTCCCAACGCTCTTTCTACTCCACAATTTCTGAACAGAATCAAATCAAATAAATAAATAAGAGCCATCGGAGAAACAAAACCATTTTTAATAACTCCATCTGAACCAAGCTTGGTTTACAAGTACACATAAGTCACTCCATACAGACCTAAAGACCTGTCTCTTTCTTTTTGTTTTCAATTTTCTAAGAGTGTGTGGCTGTGGGTTTTAACATTCGAGCTTGTATTAAAAGTTTGGTTTATTTTTTTTATATCTTTCATCTCCAGCGTTGGTTATCAAGATGGGTTGGACGTCTGTGTCTGGTGTTACCGTCCGTCGTCACGCGTTAAGACTTTTATGTGTTTACCACACGGGATAAATGTCCGTGCCTGGTGTTACCATCCATCGTAAATCATTGAACTATGTTTATCATAAAAGAAAACAAAGTGCTCAAGAGTTGCGCGAAAAAATATATTATTCATTTGGATTTTTATGTTCACTTTTATCATATGTACAGCTGAATGTCACTAACTCCGCATATTTGAGGACAGTAATTTTATTTCAGGAGAAACTCGAATATGGCTCTACGCCAAAGCTCCGGTTTTAGTAGCTTTTCATTCTTCGTTTTTTTTATCAATGCTTTATTGTCCTGAATATTTGATACCACATCTGTTGAGTAGTTATTAATTTAGTTGGGAAATGATCTCAAATAGGACAAAGTTGATAAATAGAGATTTGGTAAGTAGGTTGACTATGGTAATTAGGGAGTTAGTAAGTAAACATGTGACTCAATGTAATGATTTAGTAGGTTAGACAAGAATAGTAAATAAAGATTTGGTGAGTATGGATGTGGTTTTAAGTTTGATTTAATAAGTATGTCTTGATGATAAATATGGGTTAGTAAATACTGGTTTTTACTCGTGTAGGCTCAGTCTTAAAAAGATAAATAAAAAATTAGAAAGATATAACGATATTAAGTACCGGTAAGATAAATAAAAAAATTAGAAAGATATAACGATATTAAGTACCGGTAAGATAAATAAAAAAATTAGAAAGATATAACGATATTAAGTACCGGTATTTTTAAAATGAACGTCACCTGAGCTCTTAAGAGTCAGTAATAGCCACCTCTAATTTAGGACTACTACTCAGAGGGAGGCAACCAGTAGAAGTACCTCCCACCTTTTATGTGGCTGCTCTTAAATATATTATACGACACATGAATTAAAGGACTAGATTAGATAGTCCTAAGGTCCTCTAACTTAGAACTATTGTTAAGAAGGAGAAGGCATCCGTTAGAAGCACCCACCGTCTGTTATGCGGCTAACTGTACTTTTTTACCCCCCCCCCCTTCCCCCACACACACACACATTTGAAAGTACAGAGCGGGTTCAATAGCATATTGCAGCTCGAGCTGTGCACCTTTCCAATAGGCAGCCCTGTTTGCAAATCACTACGCCACGTTCAGCTAAACGTATTCGGATAAGGTGCTCTAAGGAAAAAACAAACAATACACGTTAACACTAATACAGAGAAAGCTAGCTAAGGCTCATGCACCTCACTGCTAATTAGATGGAAAGGGGAAAAGACATATAGTTCGATATAGGTAAATAGAAGTGACAGTTACGGCAAAGACAGACTTGTAGATGTAAAGATAGTCGGGCATGTGTATAAAATGTTTTAATTACAGTGAACATTATCACCCAGTGTTACACGTGTCTTCTCTTTTGTACCTAAGTCGTGAGATACTAAAATTCTAGGCGTGTGTGTTTTGTATGGGTAACGTTGAAAGCAAACTAATTTCTTCTGACGCGATAACAAACACCCATGACGCGGGCGGGTGCACTATAAGAGTAACGGTCAAAGCCAACTATTCGGTCAATACAAGAATAGCTCAAAAGCTGGTGGTAGGTGCTGTTGACTCTGTGTCTGCCCCCTAGTCTGTCAGTTTAAAATTAGGGATGGCTCTACGCAGGTAGTTCATTGTGTAGATTAATGCGAAAATTCGGAAAACACCCGAACTGTTCCAGGTGGTTCATTTATGCAAGGCTAAAGCACCCGAACTGTTCCAGGTGGTTCATTTATGCAAGGCTAAAGCACCCGAACTGTTCCAGGTGGTTCATTTATGCAAGGCTAAAGCACCCCATTAGCATGCAGCAGAAAATCCGATTTTTGATCCCAAACTTCGCTCGTTGAGTTTCGGTTTCCTTATCTCTACTTAGACCCTGGAGCGTGAATAACCAATCTCTGGTGGCATCACGTGCAAAAGAAAGAATAGTTAACACAACGTCTGATTTCACAATTATCATAGAATATTTAGTCGTGTTGCCCTACCCACTCATTGGCGGAATCTACTTCCTCTCTACTAAAGATAACATAGAATCCTGCCGGAGAATAGCTGCAAACAGCAATGAAGAATATACAGCACTTATGTTATTATTAAAAACATCCCGGTCATTAAACGCAACCTTTATTTTTTAATTCAGAATTTTGACCCATGGTATAGCACGGCATCTGGCGTGTGGTGGTGAAGATTACAAGCCACAATATTTTATTTCATAATATTAATGTGACCCTGGATCGATTAAGTAGGAGGGTCGAAAAAAAACAACAAAAGATCTTTCTTAGCTCAACGTACAAAACTTGACGAAAACCTTAAATAACTTTAGCTTAGAAGCATTAGTTAATTCCTTTCCATCTGATATTAAACACATTCTAAGTTGTTTGTTTTCCACGTGTAAAAATGTGTATAAAAATCACTCGATTAGTTAATTTCTTTCCATCAGATATTAAACACATTCTAAGTTGTTTGTTTTCCACGTGTAAAAATGTGTATAAAAATCACTCGATTAGTTAATTTCTTTCCATCTAGATATTAAACACTATTCTAATTTTTTGTTTTCCACGT
>NW_013665636.1:541775-555955 GCF_000517525.1 Limulus polyphemus | reverse complement strand
TTGTTGTTTCCACGTGTAAAAATGTGTATAAAAATCACTCGATTAGTTAACTTCTTCCATCAGATATTAAACTACATTCTAAGTTTTTTGTTTTCCACGTGTAAAAATGTGTATAAAAATCACTCGATTAGTTAATTTCTTTCCATCTGATATTAAACACATTCTAAGTTGTTTGTTTTCCACGTGTAAAAATGTGTATAAAAATCACTCGATTAACTGATTTTTATCTGGTGTTATGATTTTCTTTTTGTATTACAAACATTGCAATAAATCAAAAATATCATACACATGAAAGTAAAAAGGAGGTATGTATTAACTGAGAATGTTTATGACTTGTAATATAAACTTTATAATTAAATCAACTGATAGCAATAGAATATTTTTCAGATCTGAGTAAGCTTGTTTCACATTCAAACGAATTGGTATTTTGCTTTATTAATTCAATAATATATAAAAAGATATAACTGTATGTCATGAGAGCAAAATAACAAACAAATCTATCAAATTAAACATAACAAAAAGTAGATACCTACTCATTTTATTTCCTTTATCAACTTAACGTATCCAAAATGGATGAGGCTTTTGAGCTAATCAGGTGACACTTATAGCTTTGTTAAGGAAGAATAAACGGAAGTGTTGAATTTTTTAAAGTGTTTTATCAACTGAATTTGTTAAATGAATCCATTTTATCAACTAAAGTATTGTGGAGCCAGCGGAAGGCAAAGCTATTAAAGCTCTCTTCCGCACCACTAATTTTAAACTACTCACCAGAGGGATAGACAACCAGTCAGTAGCACCCTAAAATCCATCATACACGTTAAGGGAATGGGTGCATCTGTCATAATACATTCATAGTTTAAAGTGCGGGGAGTGTTTTGTGAAATCGCGTGGATTCGAACCCGGCTCGCCAGCTCCAAAATCTAGAGCTGTACTACTGGGCTAGCCTGCAACCCCCCCCCCCCGAAAAAAAGAAGAAAATAACAACATTCAAGATTTAATTCGACGGGCTAGTTTTTAAGTCAATTAAATAATGGACAAAGGTATTAACTGACCAAGTAATGTTTTTGCCCCCAAACATCCTCCTCCAAGCATTGCAGTATGTCCCTCAGTGACTCAGCGGTAAGCTTGCATGCTTAAGATACTAAAAATCGTGGTTCGATACCCGTTGTGGGCACAGTACGAATAGCTCATTTTGTAGCTTTACGCTGAACAACGAACAAACCAAACCAAACAACATTGCCAACATGAGTAACACAATAAGCGCCATCTATCGTGTAACTTTGTATAATTTTGTTTTCAGTTTCACGTGGCATATTTAGTACCACCGGCAATACATATCTGTAGTGGTATATATTTCATTCACATCTTATACTTATAGTTACAGACTCACTGGTTAGGGACTCGATCAGTTTTACTTTTTTGTAAACCGTTTCTTTTGCGAGTACTTTTTGTAGAGCAGAATTTTAAAGCAATATAACTAACAGAATGAAACATTCAGGGTTAATATATAAAGTTCTTCATGTAATCTGACGCTGGTCGAAAGCACTTAATCATTCGTGGAAGAGAGTGCTTTACATTAGTAATTGATAGCTTCTAAAAGTCATATTTCCTCCCCTATTTTTTCAGTTTAATTATTATTCATAACGTCTGTTCATTAGAGCAAAACAGTTAATATAGAGAATATATTCATACTATACAGGATAGTTCCAATGCTTTTGAGAGTGGTGCTCCACTAGCTAGTAGCAAGTTTGTCACAGCGCAAGTGCTTGGTGCGAGACATGTTTAATTCCAAGCACGAGGCAGGCGATAAGAAAAGGGTTTATTGCGATGAGATATCATACTTCTTTGGAAGTTAATGCCCTGGGAAATGAAGAAAATTGATGATGGGGCCCGAGAAAGATGAAAAGGAAGCTATTTTATTGGTCGTAAAATGTTGAAGCTCGTGCGACTTTCTTGCATTGGCTGAAGCTTGAAAGAGAAGCTTTCCTGCAAAATTTCACATATTTTACCGCTATTACTCGCACACTGTAACTAACACACGTTGTTGTCATGGTAACGTTTAGCTCTGAGTAGGCACTCCTAGTAGTTACGCAGGCCAGCAAGTGATCTGTTAATTTTGTGTTTTAATCGCAAATATGATACAAAGTGATTATAAAGAATACCCCATTGTTAAAAATTATTATTTCTCTAAAAGATATTTGTTCACCGGAAGAAAATTCCACTAGAGACGCATTGAAAATCATAAGTTTTATTCAGGAAAGTTTGGACACATTACAGGCTGTTTCAATTTGATATTATGCTGCATACCTAAATCACTTTTCTCGAGAACTAACATTAATTTTATTTCTCCTCTTTCCCCTAGCTTTAACAGTATATAGAATACTTGGAGGGTCATTGAACATTGTCTAGAACATATTATGCTTCTAGTAACTTCGTTGAGGCATAACCTCGATTTACTGATTGAGGAAGCGTGTTGAACACTTTATGTTACAATTCTAAAACACCCTGTACCATGTTCAGACTTTCCTGAGTAAAACTCATGATTCTCAATGTGCCCCTTGGATATAACCTCTTTAAATATGGTGTATTCTCTGTATTCATTCTGTGTTTATATCGTTAAACATTTAACACAACCCCTTGTTTGTAGTTACAGGCCAGCAGTATTGTTTGAGGTGATGTATTATACAGTTACAGCGCAGTAGTAGTATCTGAGTCGGTGAATTCTACATATTTACAGCACAGAAGTGTTGTTTGCAGTGGTGTATTCTACAGTTACAGCACAGAAGTATTGTTTGAAGTGGGAGACTACTTATTTACCGATAGAATACTGTGTTATTCGTATGGTGTACTATGTGAAACTCAAACACAACATGTTTTATTCATAATGCTATCTTTCCGTATTTCCAATAAACACTGGGGAGTTTGTAATGGTGTAATCTATGTAATTTATCACATTATGTAGTGGTGTAATTTCACTCTACTTCGCAACGACGTGTTGCTTGTAATGATTTAATCTGTTTTTCAAACGCATCACGGTATTTTTAATGGGGCACTTGTCGTACTTTGCAATAATGTGTAGTTTGCAATTATAAATCATACGTACTTCACAACACTTCATTTTGCAGTAATGTACTCTATAACACTGTAGGTAATAAAATGCCCTCCATCTACTTTACGACGTTTTCTTCTTTTTGTGACGTAATCTACGTATTTTACAAGATTGTGTATTTTCTAATGTATTTTAAATTTAACAATGTTTATTATGTAATAGTATACTCTACGAACTTTTCAAGTATATGTAGTATCTAATGATATATTCTACGTACTTAACATGTACTTCAAAGCAGTGTCTACATACTTAATACGTACATTACAGCAGTATCTATATACTTAACACAACATTTTGAAGATTCCAATACTATGTTCTGCGTACTTCCAATATAAGTGTGTTGTAGTAATATAATTTAGGGATTATCTATACAATGTGTGTAGTAATAAAATACTCTTCTTACTTCCGACAAAACAATGTGTTATAATGACATACTTCAGGGATTACCTATATAATGTGTGAGTAGTAATAAGATACTCTATGTATTACCACATCACAGTGGTGTAGATTGTAAAGGTGCTTCTATGTATACAGTACTGTTTAGTTTACAATAGCGTACACTGCGTACTTTCACTAAGATACCGTGTTGGAGAATCTTCTTTGGACTTGTAATAGTGATCAAAATACACAATAAAAACGTTATTTAGAGGCTAAAAAAGCTTAGTTAGAAACACTGGAACAAGTTCTGTTGTTTTCAAGTGTTTACAATTTAAAGAAGTTTATATTGTGGTTTAAAAAAACTTTTTTTATTTAAACAACGTGTTATTTGAAATGTCATACTCTACAGTCTCTAGTGATTTTGTTTATTTCATTTTCTTCATTTAGCTTAAACGAATTGGCGAGATTTTTAATTTCTACGTTACTGATAACACATGCATTCCAAAGTGCAAAATATTTGAGTTTCCTTGTTATATTGCTATTGTAACACATAGAAACTATCATTTGAAGTTTATGAAATATTAATTACTCAGTCGCCAGAATTTCACTGTTTATGTTTGTTTGTTTGTAATTGAGCACAAAGCTACACAATGGGCCATCTGTGCTCTGCCCACCACGGGTAGCGAATCCCGGATTCTAGCGTTGTAAGACCGCAGACATACCGCTGTGCCACTGGGGGGGGCAACACTGTTTATGAAAACTGTCGCGTATGTGCTTTCAACACACAAACACATATACAAAAACATTTCAAAATAATCTTCTAATAATATTCTAAACTTTGCTGAATGATTGTAGTAACATCTAGTGATGTGATTAGGAGAATAATTCCTATGTAAATCTTCTCTATGAAAATATCTACTAAAAAAAACCACTCACTTTTGATAATAAATACTACGTGAAATGTAATTAGTTATATTTCTCTCTCCGTCTCTAGATTAAAATATTAATATCAATTTAGTGGGTATTTGTCCTCGTGTTTTATAAAGCTAATAAACACATCTAATTTAAACTTTTCATCCTCTGTTGCTGTCAAGCGGATCGACGTGTGTTCTTTTTCTACACAAACTTCCCCTTAATAAGCAATTATCGTTCCTCTTTTGTGTCTTTTGATCAACACACGTTCCTACCATAAGCCGAATATCACTATTGTTTCGAAGTCTCCTTTAAAGCCTGACAGGCTGGCGATGAAGAGAAAGAAAGATGACAAGGTTACAACTTCGTGACAGGACAATCGGTGACACACAGTTTAATGAAATGTCAGATAAATTGAAAACACGCACACAACATGAAACATTATTTTTTTTTTTACTAATTTCCTTCAGTTTCTTGTTTCTTTGCTTTATTTCTTCGGGGAAGTACAGAGAATTCGCAAAGTTTTTTTGTCAGCTGCGAACATTTTTCTTCCAATCAGAACAGAATTTACTTTATGCCTATAGATTTTTATTTTTGGTTAAACTAAACCGCTGAACGATGTATGAAGTGTGTGTTAAATAATACGAAATTCGATTCAATACAAATACTATTGATCGATAACATTTAAAGTCACTGTAAAGCTATTAATAAATAGTATTTTAAAGTCATATTTTATTTTTCATAGTTTTCTATTTGTCCATTGACTAACACAACTTCTAATTTTCTTGTTCTTATTTCTCATTATTACTCTTCACAATTATCAATGAAAGTTTCCTCATGGTTTTGGAGTTGCCAACCTCTATTTGTTGGGTTGTTAAAAATACTGTTTATAAATCAGCTTGTTTTTTTTATTAACCTAAATATAAAAGGTGTTCTTACATAAGATCATAGCAGGACAGAAATTCACGTACGTCATTCTGTGAGGCTTTTGGGGCGTAGTAAATTTTGGTAAATCATAGACAACAATGAGATTGTTAGATAAAAAAAAAAGGTTTGGAATATTTCTCCACTTGTTCAGCTTCACTCTTTCAAAAGAGCGCTTCACCACACGTGCCTGAGGCTTAAAATGTGTTCTATTCAGCTGAGAATGCAATGTGGGCGATTTACTATGTGGACTCCCTTTGTGCTGTTTCAAAAGGTTTTATTTAAAGAGCTTTAATCTTTATGTCTGGTACACGGTTTCGATGATGAAACATCTCTCATTTTCCTATGCCTAATATATTCTCTATATCATTATGTGACATTAGGGTTACCTGTTTGAATTTGAAATGCAAATGGTAGCTACTGTTCTGTAATAAACGTTAGTTGTTTACAGTTTAGCATTGGAAAATATGCTATTAACAATTTCCATTAATGATTTGCTCCACCATTAAGCGCCGACATGAAACCTTTGACGTAATATATATGTAACAGAAAAATTAGTAATCTGCCAAAGTTTATACTTCTGGATTCAAATTCATTTCGACTCGAGAAATCAGTGACGGTTAGGGTTGAATTGCAATTTTTTCAGCTAATTCGCCTTATTGAATAATAAATTCTTATGGAAATATACATATATGTGTGTGTGCGTGTGTATATATATAAGAAATGTATCAATATATATATATATATATATTATATGCAAGAAAAAGTATTTATACAAATAGCGGATTAAATCTGAATGACATCCTTAATCTTTACCGTTTATTCTAAAATTCTTAAAGCAGGCATTATATGACTTTATTTATCCAAAACTATTTTATTAATCAGTTTGCAGAATATAAATCTTAATGTTGTTTGTTTTCTATTAGAAACTTGCCAAGAAACGAAACCTTCAGATGGGAAAGGTAAAACAGATGAGATTAACGGTAAGAAAAATACTTTCAATGGTTTCACTTGCAAGTAGAATAAGCTCTGTTAATTCTATATTGAGGTGTTTGTAACTTTAAGCTTCCACTGGTATTTTTCGTACCTCTCTTGTTTTAGTGTATGTACATAATTTTGTTTTTTGCATACGCATATCGACCATATTTTTCCAAATTTCTTTTTCTTTCACAGCTGCAACATATCTGAGTTTCCGGTGATACTAAATAAAGCTAGAATACGACCTGAGTTGAATGTTTGACAAATTAAAAAAAAATATACGGAAAAATCAAGGATCCAGTATATAATGTAATAATATTAGTGCGTATAAGTAAAATTCGTTTAATGCTCGAATAATATGAAATATACATATATATATATATCTCGTCCCCTCCGGTGAGGGAGCTAAAATCTAGGGCTTGGTTCCCGCGGTGAGAAGAGAGCACAGATAGCCCCCCCCCAAACATATATATATATATATATATATCCTCACCTACGTAGTGATTGTAATCGAAGGAGCATCTTTAAAAAAGTATCTTTACACATTTGCTTCTATGCAAACGGATGTGTTGATTTTTGTATACATAATAAGCCAGCAGTTATATGTTCTCGATGAAATGTTCATCTAATATCAGCAACAAGCTTTATCTGTAAAACTTTCCTTTAGGTGTTATTATTATCATATCTCATTTTAATATTGTGTTAACCTTTACGATATGGTATTGAATTATTTTCTACCATATCTAGCACATTTTTTATAGTTTTTAGGTTTTTTATATACTGCTGGAATCAATCTTAAATTTGTAGTGATACTAGTATGACTCTTATATATATCTCTTGTAATGGCCATCTTTTACTTATATACCTCTTGTAATGGCCATCTTTTACTTATATACCTCTTGTAATGGCCATCTTTTACTTATATACCTCTTGTAATGGCCATCTTTTACTTATATATCTCTCGTAATGGCCATCTTTTACTTATATACCTCTTGTAATGGCCACCACTTAAATTCTCACTTTTAGTCTATAATAAAAATATATTTATTACCATGTAGGAAAGAAGAGTTCTACATAACAGTTTCTTTGTCATTTTGTATATAAATTCTACAACAATCCAACTTTGACCTTTTTTTAACAATATTTAGAGGTCAGTCAATGTACCGGGTATCACCTTTGAGTAATTATATACGTGTCCACAAAGTAAAGCGATTTATTAGTCAATATAGTCCGTGGAGCGGTTTCCAGGCATAAACGTAACTCATACATGAAATATTGAATAGGACATTAAGAATCAACGTACAGCTGTGTGCAAGTGTGTTTGGCTTTCTGTATATGTGTAGAACTTCGTTTTGAAAGGACGTCATTTAACCCTTTGAAATATTCGTATAATGTAGGAACGTACGTAATTATGCCGGCCACGTGCTGGCTTCCCAAGTTGTGGTAACATTGTTCATTAAATATATTTCTAAATCAGAAAGATTGTCTTGGAGTAGGGAAGGCAGACACGTTATCAGTGCTAAAGTCTTATGTGTAGACGCAACCGTAATGTTACTTAAAATCTGACTCATTTTGCCTTTAGAAATTAATTATGGGTGTTTGAAGTGAGAAAATTATTTCCTGATTGCAAATCGTGCTGGGTCGAAACTTATAGTAATTATCTTGTCAACGTTATGTAAAAGTTTCACAATAAAATATTCATTCTTAGTCTATAAATAACTATTCTTGAGCTAGAAGCACGATCATCTATTTATATATGTAGATATGATATGATCAGTAACCGAAGTGTGACTGATATATGCACGTGGAAAATTAATACAACGCACATTCATGTCTTTCTACCTATTTGTTAATCTATGCAGCCTCTAACATAACACATCTCAGTCATATTTTGAAGTCTGCCTCTCTGCATCTTCGTTCATCTTTCCACCTGGATATTTGTTTCTCAAAGTATCCCTTGTTTGTCTGTTTGTATCTCTAACTGTTCACTCAGTCATGTTTAGTGTTTATAAACGTTTAATGTAAAATCTTTATTTAATATTTTATTCACTCTCTTTGCTTTGTACATATATTTTCCTACAATTATTTGTCTAGGCTGTGCACATGTCATTTTGCGATTGGCCAACCTGAAGTATCTGAGGATCATCGCGTTGAATTTAACCACATGGAGTAATAAATTTTCTCTATGACTGATTAGTTAATGCAGCCGCTTTTCTATCCCTACATTCCTAATATACAGGCCCTCCAATTCATTATACATGACGTCATCTTAGGCGAAAACTCGTAGAGCTGGTAATGAATTATTGTCAGGGATCAACAAAGGGACACAGGGGCTGTTGATCATCTCGGAAATTTGTTATCGACATACGTTCGTTCCTACTGGGGAAAGACCAAAAATTAGAAGCATTTTAGCACGAGCAGGAATTGGACAAAAGCAGGATCTTGATAAACATTATTTGTTTTATACCTCTGTCTGCTGTTGTTTTACGCAGTTTACTCTTTCTCTACTTCTTTTAAAATTTGATATAAATGTTTATTCATTAAAAGAAGTTCTAAATAGGTCTCAAAGTTTTCGTGTTTATATATATATATATATATATACTGCTGGAATCAATCTTAAATTTGTAGTGATACTAGTATGATTCTTATAGTATATCTATTGTAATGGCAATTTTAGTTAGTGTATTGTATGATCACGAACTTTTTCTTCATGTCAAAACTAATGCTGAACACCATGTTGTGAACTAGGGTGTTCGCTATGGATATATTAGTTAAAGTCATGCATAATAAATTTTAAAGTCAGGTTGCTAATAAAAATAAGCTTTTCTGTATACCAAATATTTTTCGAACTTTTGTAGTAAATCACACCATTAAGAGAAAATTATATGGATTACTAAACAAATAAAAATTCCGGTACCAAAAAATGTTTAATACTGTTGTTTTAATCAGATCATTAATATGTAATACGTTCATGTAATCTAGGATCACTATTATTATTATTCCATTATGGATTAGTAGAAATAAGTGGTACAATAATGTTGGATTACTACAAATAACTGGTACAATAATGTTGGAATAATAAGAATAAGTGGTACGGTACTGTTGGATTAGTACAAATAGCTGGTACAATATTATTGAATTAGTATAAATAAATGATACTGTACTGTTGTTTTAGTACAAATAATTGGTACAATACTGTTGGATTAGTATAAATAAGTGGTACAATACTGTTGGATTAGTATAAATAAATGGTACAATACTGTTGGATTAATATAAATAAGTGGTACAGTACTGTTGGGTTGGGATCGGAAAGGCGGTTTAATAGCTTTGTGTGGTTGCATTTGTTTATAGAAATTGTTGTACTATGAGCATAGTAAGTCTTGTTGATTATGTATGGCCGCTGGCTACCTGTTAATCAGTTTTATCACTCTAAAAATAATTACCGAAACACTAACAACGGTTAAGATTCTACGTATACATTCCTTATTTAAGTTAAAACATTTTCTCTTTATTTAGATTGCTCATGAGCACTTTACTAATACCCGTTTGATTACCTAATTCAAATAAAGGTATAGTACCTGGCCACTTAGTTCTTTATGTCAGTTAATTAAAATGTTTAAATATTTTACTTTCAACTATATTTTTTTTTACACGAAGTTTCAGTCGCTGAAATTTTCATAAGGAACTAGAAAGCATTCAGCAAACATATACCAAAAAGTATAAAGCTTGACGTAGAAAGATAGCCGGATAATAACATACTTTTTTAACTATTCAAAATGTTAAAGTATACATTTATTTTGTCTGTCAAGAGTTTAATAAGACGAAGTGCGGTGAAATTAAAAAGTCTTATTTTTATGATTTTGATATTGAAATTGAAATTATATATGACTGCTTACTTTCATGGTTGCATTCCAAATGTGTTGAGCAAAAAAGACGGTTTTACAGGGAACGGCGTGACTTGTGTGAGGAGTAGTTTAAATCATGCTATTTGGATGCCAGAGTTCAATTATTGGTTCCTGGCAGGGTATTTAAAACTTGAAATTCGCAAAAATAAATACCGTAGTTATAAGCCCATTGCCAAATATAAAGACAGTTGCGCGAGACATTTCACGATCTTTCGTTTCATCTTCGAACAGATTTATGTTGCTTCTATGACAAGAGAGAAAGCTTACTTATCATAAGTTTACTTATACATATATATTTTCCAGGCCCTGTTATTATATACAAACACTGTGCAGTATTCAAAGAGATAATTCTGAGGTAAAAATATAAGATTAACTGTGAGAAGCTGATTGAATAAAGAGCAGCTTCAACGAATTAGTCTCAGATATAGTGACTTTTATTATGACAGATACTCTGCAGAAGATGGAGTTATATGTTCATTTATATTCATAGAGCTAAACGCCCTCGTTGGATAAAACAAACGAGAGCCCCAAAACAACAGCAACATTTTAATTAATCTATTGCATACAGTGACCCGTGGCTAAGTGTGTTAATCTCTACAGTCCCGGGTGGGTCAATGGTAAGTTTACGATCTTACAAGCTAAAATTCTAGGTTCGATTTCCCGCGGTAGACAGATTGCGTTGTGTAGCTTTGTACTAAGAAACGACACTAACTACTCTCTGCAAAACTATAAAAACATCTCGAAACAATATGGAATTATAAATATCAATGAAATGAAATAATGTTTCAGCTAGGTTGAAAGAATGAATTAAATGAAATAATGTTTCAGCTAGGTTGAAAGAATGAACAAAATGAAATAATGTGTCAGCTAGGTTGAAAGAATGAATTAAATGAAATAATGTGTCAGCTAGGTTGAAAGAATGAATTAAATGAAATAATGTGTCAGCTAGGTTGAAAGAATGAATTAAATGAAATAATGTGTCAACTAGGTTGAAAGAATGAACTAAATGAAATAATGTTTCAGCTTGGTTAAAAGAATGAATTAAATGAAATAATGTTTCAGCTTGGTTGAAAGAATGAACAAAATGAAATAATGTGTCAGCTAGGTTGAAAGAATGAATTAAATGAAATAATGTGTCAGCTAGGTTGAAAGAATGAATTAAATGAAATAATGTTTCAGCTAGGTTGAAAGAATGAACTAAATGAAATAATGTGTCAGCTAGGTTGAAAGAATGAACTAAATGAAATAATGTGTCAGCTAGGTTGAAAGAATGAATTAAATGAAATAATGTTTCAACTAGGTTGAAAGAATGAACTAAATGAAATAATGTTTCAACTAGGTTGAAAGAATGAATTAAATGAAATAATGTTTCAGCTAGGTTGAAAGAATGGCAGACAGACATGTGGATGACAGACAGACATGTAGATGACAGACAGGCATGTGGAAAATCTGTCTCGCCGATCAACTTTAACCTATCCTTACAAGAGGGGAGGGAGATGTAAAGTAATGCAGAACTTATAGGTCAAACAAAGGTTCCTGAAAACGTCTTGTATAGATTAACAGTTTCATACTATATAGACAATTGTACCAGACATGGCTTGGTGGTTAGGGCGCTCGACTCGCAAACCGAAGGTGCGGGTTCGAATCTCCGTCACCGAACATGCTCGCCCTTTAGGGATGCTGTCAGCCCCACCCGAGTGTAAAAATTTTGGCTAATACAAAAATACCCGAGCCGTTTGATATTAGAAAGACTATCACAGACCATTTGATTAACAATGCTAATATGAAATCACTGGCTTATCCTTAAACTTTGAAAGCGAAGAAAATAAACGAAGAGTAAAGGCTAGAAGCAATAAGTTATAGAGTTAGCTAATTTACTTCATTGACTGTTTGCTCTCCCTTCTATACTTGCCTGGAAATAATTCTGAGAGAAAACATGTAAAGAAGATGTGAAACATACAGAGAGTTTAATTAGGGAATCTCTAGAAGTTTCGCTGAAACAGCAAGTTAGTGTTTTTTTTGTGTGTGTTGTTCTTTACTTTCGTATCAAACGTGATAAATTGTCAGGAAAATGCTTTAAATGGCAAGCCTAAAATTACCGCACATCCCATTTGTTAGAGCTTACTGGTTAAACAAAATCTGATAAACTGAGTCCGGGCCATATTAGACATCTAACGTATTATACCGAAACTCTCAACTCGCCTAATTAAGCCTCCAGCAGATTAATGGAGTTTGGTCTCTGCCTCGGCTTCAGTTTGCCGCTTCAGTGAAATTTGACTCCATAGAGAATGTCCTCATTTTCTCTTCCCAGCAATAACGTGAATCTAGCAAGCAGACGTTGAGATATTTGGTCCCAACTCTCCGACACGACCAATACAGAACGCTGTTCTTCAGGCGAATCGACGTAGCGAGAAAAGGGGTTCATTCTTGCAAAACGAAGAAACTACTTTGTCATGTAAGCACTCAAATTTAGCCGTCATATTCAACAAGGAAAGCAGTGAGTGTCGGAGTAATGACTATCGGATACCATTTGTGGTGAATTACGAGTAACAAATCTAAGCCTAGTTTATACATGTAAATACATTCACTCCACGCGTATTGTCATGGAATCGTAAAGTAGTATAAAGACAGTAACTTATTCTTGTGTTGTAGTTCCTATTTGAATATTACTATTGTTTAAGAAGAAAACACTTGTATTGTTGCTCTAACATTATAATATGGAAAACTCTAGGACAATATTACAAAACATTAATGAATATGTTTTGTAAAATTCCCAGTCTTAAACAGCATTTTTGTTCGTGAACTGAGAATTAAATAAGTTGTGTATTTTGAAGGCTTGCTCCTAATCTAAAAGTTTATTTTCTACAGTCTAGCTACTATACCACAAGTTAAGCTGTGTATTCTGTAGGTTTGATTCTAACCCAAGAATTAATACTGTATTCTATAATGTAGCTATTATACCACAAGCTAAGCTGTGTATTCTATAGTTTTTTCATAATCCAAGAATTAATACTGTATTCTCGTACATGGATAAGTAATAATACCCAGGTGCACACCCTCAGGGTCCACGTAGTACGGGTGCAAAATTTCAGGTTTCTAGGTTCTTTCTTCTTGGAGTTATGGCGGTCACACACACACGAAGACCCACAGACATGTCCTTTTGTTATTATACGTTCTAAAGGCTGCTGGTTCTAAATCAATAGCTAACTGTATCTTTTACAACTATCATTTTGAAGTAAGGGATAAGGGGTATGTTCTGTAATCCTGTTACTAAACAGAAAATAAAAATGCGTATTGTGCTGTTTAGGATCTGATCTGATAGTTTAATTTTGTACTTTTCAGTCTTTGCTCTTGAATCAAGATTTACTTGTTCTGAGAATTTAACTCTGATCCAACAGTTCAACTTTGTATTGTGCATTATTTACTCTGAACCAAGAGCTAAGTCGTATCTCTTGCGATGTTTGTTCTGATGCGAAAGTTAAAACTGTATAAGCTTTAGTTTTGGAACTGACTCAGAAATGAAATTGCGTATTCTGCATTCCTGGTTCTGAATCGCGTATCAAACTACATATTTAGTTACAATGAAATTGACAATAACGTTAATAATGTCATTCTTCATTAGCCTAATATGGATTTCTAGGAAAAAAGTATAGTAACGTTTTAGCTAGAGTTAATTATACGCCGCTGCGAACGTTATTAAAAGTATCGCCAATCTTTTTGACACGTCTTGCATCACACAAGTATTAGGTCGTTATGAAATTAACGTCGCTTTTTTTAGATGAAAAACCCGAACAACTTATATATCAAAACAAAACAGTTATTAAATGAAATAGTATCCATTCTTATTGATGATGCTTTTCCATCTTACAGTCAGGTTGTTAATGACCTTATTAAAAAAATCACTTGGCTTTGAAGCAAAAAACATGTCTATGCCCTCTTTAACATCTTCCACATTTGCATACGTTTTCCAATTA
>NW_013665636.1:537279-541225 GCF_000517525.1 Limulus polyphemus | reverse complement strand
TGGGGGAAAACTTCCCAATCTAACTCCATAATCTTGTGTTGCGTCAAACGTGCCACATGTAGACGTGCATTGTCGTGAAGAAGAACACCTTTCCGATTGACGAAAGTGGTTTTTGTCTAGGACTGAGCCGTTGTTTTAGGCATTTAATATTTGCATAGAGAATTTATTTTTCATCACCGGAGACAGTTCTGTCCAAAAATGGTTTACGCGCAGTACGCGCGAGAAAAGACGAAGCAACGTTCATTCCATAATCGTGTGTTGCGTCAAACGTGCCACATGTGGACGTGCATTGTCGAGTAGAAGAAGAACACCTAACTATCTCGTTTTCTTTTGCTATAATGATTGGTTTGCTTGTCTGTAATTTTGGAAGAATGCGTAGAAGTGGCCCTCATATAACATTGTTACATGATATTGATGTTGCACATTTCAAGCAGCTTTAAGGGGTGGAAGTAACAACAATCGTGGTGGTGCATTAGTTTTGCCCCACCCTGTATTTAGTGTTTGGTATTAGTCCTAAACCAAGACTTACTCTATGTACTGTCCTTATCTAAGTCTTAAACTTTGTATTCTGTACTTCTGACCCTGATCTACGAGTAAGTCTTTTTAAACAGGGAGCATTACAGAGTCATTTATTATTAAACAGGGAGCATTACAGATTCCTTTATTATTAAACAGGGAGCATTACAGATTCTTTTATTATTAAACAGGGAGCATTACAGATTCCTTTATATTAAACAGGGATCATTACAGATTCCTTTATTATTAAACAGAGAGCATTAACTATTCCTTTTGATTGGTTAAATGAACTATCTTTTCTTCGTGCTTGCTTCTGGGTGAAAATAAAATCAAAAAGCTTTGTTATAGAACGCAGAATTAAAGTATTTATATATATTGAAAGTGTCCTAAAATGATTATAATATCACCTATCCTTCAATTGTATTGGTATACTCCTGCAGCAAAAGGCCTTGCATGGCGTGGAGGCTAGGGCACTTGCTCGCAATCTGAGGGTTGCGGGTTCGCATTCCGTCACTGAAGATGCTCGCCCTTTCAGCCGTGGGGGCGTAATTATGTGACTGTCAATCCAATTATTCATTGGTAACGAGTAGTCCAAAAGTTGGCGGTGGGTGGTGTTGACTAGCTGCCTTCCCTCTATTCTGTCACTTCAAAATTAGGGACGGCTAGCGTAAGTCATCCCGAGTAGCTTTGCACAAAATTAATAAAAGGGCTTTGTTTTTAGATCAGTTACCGTGATATAAGGGATTACAACTTTGCGGGATTTATTTCGGTTATTTATCCTTTTTTTTTGTCGATCCCATATTTTTGTGAATTACTGAAAGCTTAAACTTAATATAATAAGAGTTTATATGTTTTGGATTTTATTCAATGCTATTAGCCATATCATTCTTTGGAAACTTCATTGAACTTAATTTGGTTAGTCTTATCATATAGCACAAGCCTTACCCAAAAATCACGATAGACAGAAATTTTTGGTTTATCTCAAAACCTTTGGAAACAAACAGGATATCAGAAAAAAAAACTACAATATTTATGTGTTCCTTTGCGATTGGGCTGGCCGTGGGTTAGTGGCTAGGGTACAGGACTGTAGATCTGAAGGTACACGGTTCGTTTCCTGTTATCGCAAACAATTTCGCGTTTTGCACTTTGGCCCCATGGGTACGTTATAAGTGTGACGTTAAAATCTCACTATTAAATTAGAGCAGCCCAAGAGTTGACGGGGGATAGTATTGATAGTTGCTTGCCTTCTTGTCTTTCAGTTCAAAATTAAGGACGACTAGCAGGGATTCCCTTTGTGTAGCATTGCGCGAATACCCGAAACGAACAATCCTTCCTGAAACCAGTAACGGAAAAGAATGTTGAACAATTGTTGTTTTTTTTCAGTTCCCTTGAGAGGTGTTCTGGCTGTTTGCGTGTGTGACTGTATGAGTGGTTCTGTAACGTGCAGTCGTTATCCACGCTAGCAGAATGAATAGTTTGCACTTTATCCCTATTTGCATTTCATCAGCAAAATGGATTTCTCAGTCGATGTGTTTTCTGGAAGCTGCGAGGCTGAAAGGAACGGACGTAGAAAATTTCTCTAAGGCCGTTTACTTATTTTCTTTCTGCGAGACAACATTAAAGTAACGAGGCAGATAAGTAAAGCGCATGGGAAGAACGAACATATTGATCTCTTTTTATCTGTTTTTTAAGCTTATTTGTTTTACATTTTTATGTTTAAACTGTCCAGGTCTTCTTATCATATTAAAACCTTTTTTTTTGAAGAAAATAATCGCATTTCCTTATCTGAAATTCCCATCACGATAGCAAGCTTATCGGAATAACAGACAGGTTAAACTACGACACAGATTTAATAAAATTTAGCTTAAACTGCTTAGGATTATTAAAAGTGAGATATAGACGGTGGTCGACATGAATGGGTAAATAAAAGAGAATGCAAATCTAATAAATACACACAATACTTTTTATCAAGTAAATTTAATAACAGCAGGATCCAGTTGCTATTGAGAGGATTTACTAACATCAGGACCATAGTACTGCTAAGAAGACTTAGTAACGTCAAGACCATAGTGCTATTGAGGGAAGTTAGTAGCACCAGGACCATAGTGCTGCTCAAGGGACTTAGTAACGTCACAACCATAGTGCTATTGAGGGAAGTTAGTAGCACCAGGACTATAATGCTGCTCAAGGGACTTAGTAACGTCAAAAACATAGTGCTGCTCAGGTAATTTAGTAGCATCAGGACCATAGTGCTGCTCAGGGAATTTAGTAGCGTCAAGACCATAGTGCTGCTAAGAGGACTTATTAACGGCAGAACCACAGTTTGCTAAGTGGATTTAATAGAGTCAAAATCATAGTGCTGCTGAGGGGACTTAGTAACTAACGTGAAGACCATAGTGCTGCTAAGAGGAATTAGTAACGTCAGAACCATAGTCCTGCTGAGGAAAGTTAGTAGCATCAGGACCATAGTGATGCTGAGGGAAGTTAATAGCGTCAGGACCATAGTTCTGCTGAGAATACCTAGTAACCTCAGAACCATAGTACTGCTAAGAGGACTTAGTAACGTCAGAACCATAGTTCTGCTGAGGGGACTTAGTAACGTCAGAACCATAGTTCTGCTGAGGGGACTTATTAACGAAAAGAGCCTATAAGTTTAAAAATATTTAGTAACACATAAGTTTATTGATATTTAGATGATTTAATAACACGACAGGAGCCTACAACTACTGAGAAGATTTAGTAACACAAGATCTTGCTGGTATTGAGAGGATTTAGTAGTAAAACAGAAGCTTGCCATGCTGAACAAATTTAGGAACATAATGAGAGTCTGTTGCTGATAAGAATACTAAGTAACACTACTGACCCTTTCCTTTGTGAGAGGATTTAGTAATACAAGAGAGGTTGAAGGAAGTAACGAAACAGGAGCTCACTGCTGTTACTGAGAAGATCAAACAGGAGTCACTTGGTAATGATAGGGTTTAGTTATACAAGAGGAGTGATCTTGCTGATATTGTAAATATTTGATAACACGAAAGGAGCCTACAGCCTACTTAGTAACAGTTCGTTCTGAGTTACTTAACAGTAAAACTAGAGCCTAATGATACTGATGAAACAGCATCATTACCCATTTGTTTTGCACAATTTTTTTCCCAATGACATCTGTAGTGTAGTACCTAAATTTACGTTATGATGTCAAAAGGTTGAAATGGTTTGAAATCATGATTGCTTTATAGAAAGATCATTGGAAGTTTTAAGCTTCCTAGAATAATAATACAAAAGCTTACAAATAAAAGTTATTTTTTAGTTTTTGTTTTTTTTTCTTAGTAAAATAACTTACAAGAAAACCAAAAACATTCTGGAAAGCTTCTGTTAGATTTTTCATGCAAAGCTTCATTATGGCTTTCTTCGCATAGCCTGTTTGTTTGTTTGT
>NW_013665636.1:513684-536279 GCF_000517525.1 Limulus polyphemus | reverse complement strand
AATTAACTTTAAAGGAATGTTATAATAATATACATTCCAAATGAATATGGCTTAATAAATATTTAACACTAAAGGTTACAATTTTACATTCTTCAATATATTCCAAACTACACATTATACGGCAGCGATAGAAGAATATTGTACATTAACTGTATTCTTTAGTTTTCTGAGTAAACTTGGAGTCAAAAACTTTGGAGCGGTGTAAAATTTCTAATCATACAAGGTTATACTTACCCCATTTTCATCGTTAGTGTCATCTATTGTGTCATTTTTACTGTCATTATTGTTTCTGTTTGTTCGTTAGAAGTTAAGCACAAAGCTCACAATGGGCTATCTGTGCTTTACGTTGTAAGTCTACAGACATACCGCTGTGCCACTGGGGTGTCATTATTGGCACAGTCTTTTGCCAGAAATTACATTAAGTGAATTTTGCACTATAAATTATACTAATATCTGCATTGTTTTTCACTGTACATTATCGTTATTTTCATTGTTTCACTATACATTCTGATATCAAAACACAATATTTTACTATACGGGATTCTTTCACTATATTCCATAATTTTCCGCATTGTTTTACTGTAAGTTATACTGTTATGGTCAATTATACTAAAATGTTTATACGATATCCAAATGCATAAATTTTGGATATTTCTATAGTTATTTTTATAATATAACATGTTTTCTTTTCTCAATACCCATTGGTTTAGAATCTAAAATGAAGCATTAGCAGTTGGTATACGATTTCGTCTTTCTGTACTTTGCTTTTATTGTATTTATTTCTATTATACTGACTGATTCCGAGCTTCATAGTTAGTTCCATCTACTCAAAGTTTATAACGAGTTTTTGAAGCTTTATTTACACTCTTGTCTTTAAGTGTATCTAGAAATTTTAAAACTCTGTCTAAACTGACTTATGTTACAGTTTTAAAGGAATTTTTCCGATTTTATCAAAAGAACGTTTGGTTTTCTTATTAAAACACTTGTAAGATCAAAAAGGCTAATGAATCATATTAAAAAAACAACTAATAAGGCCCTAGTGCTTTCGATAGGTGGACCTATCTTCAGGGTTAGAGGAAGAATCACCCCTTGGGAAGATGAATCCATTCGTTGAAAACGCTGACGGTTTATCGGTTGTTTTTTTATGTAACTTGACACTTGTTAATTTTGTTGGTTTCACCGTACTTGTGCACGTTTTTTATCTTTTTTGCTAGGCGTAATAAACAAATATAAATCAGTTTTGTAACTACAATATATATATATAAATCTATATAACATGTACTCTTTGTTTCCCAATGTAGAGTAAAAAGAATCAAATTGTGTTAAGTCATTATTAACATCGTTTTACCCTTAGAGTGGAGGTTGCTGTATCCTACATTCTTGTTATAATGTATTACTTGGATGGAGCGTTAAATAAAATAAAATAAAGCTATTATGGCCAGTTGTTGTTGCAGAATACGGTCTTTTTTGGGAGATCAGTTTCATGTTTGCGCATGCTCACTTGAAGTCCACAAGAAGTTCTGAAGCAGACTTCGTTAGGAGCCACATGGGAACTACAAAGCCGGAGATGGTCCAAACGACCTTAACAACCCAATTAAAGCGTAGTTTGTTTGATCCAGCAAACAGCGAATAGCACGTTAAGATAGCTTCTCATCTATAGAACTTCATCTAAATCTTTGACTGTAGACAGTTAGGCAGCCTGAAAATAGACTTATTGATCCTATCCAATGCATGAAGATTAGAGAGATTTTTTTCAAAGAGATTTTGTTTTGCGATCACATGTATTTGCTAAGGGATTTGATAAAAAAGAAAGAAAAACAACCATACAAACATAGATGAGAACTTTTTAGAGGAAACATTTCGTTTCATTTGAAAGCATCGTTTCTGTTTCTTATCGAAATTTCCCAAACAAATATAAAAAAATTCAGTACTTTGCTATACTTATTTTAGATATGAACACCATATTGTATTTTTTTTTCCTGGACTTTAATTGCTTAGTGACTTTTGTTTTTGCTGATACCATTTCAGCGATCTCAGGAACTCCAAGGCAATCTCACCAAAATGGTTTCTGGCTGGCAGTAATAAGACATCAAATCCGATAATAAAACACCAAACTTGTTATGTGTTTTCTTCATCTCTGTTTTTATTAAAAGATCTAGTTAACCTATATTTTAGAGAAGTTTGAAAAAAATCAGGTTAAACTCATCAGAAAATAAACTATCCACTACTTTTCTGGACATATTTTTTCTGCATTTTTTGCTGCACGTCTCTTACTCTTGAAATCAACATCCACACATTCTCACTAAGATAAAAAAAAGGTAAATTCAATACCTGCATCTACTAGATGAGGTGATAGAATAATTTCACCCCGTTTCTCTAGTTCCTGACTCGCTCGGCTCGCAATCTGAGGGTCGTGGGTTTGAATTCTAAGTCACCGTATATGCTCGCCCTTTCAGCCGTGAGAGCGTTATAATGTGACGGTCAATCCCACAATTCGTTGGTAAAAAGTAGCCCAAGAGATGGCGGTGGGTGATGTTGACTACCTACCTTACCTCTATATATCATTGCTAAATTAGGGCCGGCTAGTGCAAATAATCCTCGTGTATCTTTGCGCGAAATTCGAAGCAAACCAAATCAAATGTTTATATCCATTCTCACGTTGTCTTTTTAACACTACTGGAAGATATTTGTAGACCATTCTAGTTAAAGATATTGAAGAACCGATGCTGTTTTTTTTTAAATTAATATAATTTTTTTATGAAAGCCGAAAGTGCTTAAACTTTACGATAGTAACAACAAGTAAAATAAAATATTTCAATAGTTTATTTCGATTTATTTTTTGGCGAAATTATCTGTTTATAAACTAAATCTAGTGGCAAATTTCGAAGAGTAAAAATACTGTCAACACAATACTTATAATGGAACCATATTACAGTCAAACACTATAATTAACAGTAACGTCTTAGATTCTACTGTATTACTATGATTAAGAAATATTATGAAATTACCGTTTTTAAAATAATTTTGTTTCTTTCTATTAGGATTGAAATTTTATCTCTCCTCTCTGACTTAAACCCAAGAACAACCACATGGTTGGATTATCGCATCCTGTGGTCAGCGGTTCGTCATTTCCGGTTCAGCATGCTTTGTGACGTCATTATTTTTGTTGTGACACCGGAGAGACACCTAGTCGGAAGACTGTGATACATATGACTATTCTTGCAATAGGTCAGCGTTTTTGTTCTGCTTGTCCTGCAAAGGGTGAAATACCGTGGTATCTGTATTTAACGTGTTGCTTGGTTATGTAAAATAAAAAAAAATCTTTAGTAGAAATATTTGCTTAACCGATTGAAGCGTTATAATGATGATAACGTTCTGACTTCGTGCTCTTGAGCTTCTCTGGTTGGAGGTGTGGACTCTTGAAGTTTTGTCGTCCCAGCTAGCCTAGCTGATTTTATTGGCCAAGTTTGTCTGATAACTCTTTGTTATTTTCTGAAACAATCTAGATATTTTGGTAGCTATGTAGAACTTTCATTGTTGTTACTACATTTTATAGTCGTCTTTTTTGGTATATATTATTGTGGATAAAAAGATAAACACACAAAAAAAATACCTAAGTAGTATAGGAATATTTCGAAAGTGTTGTCAAATATATATATTGATATATATATATATATGGATATTTTTATGCCAGTGCGGTTCACTGAACATCTGTTTCTGATCTTGATGTTGTTCAAATTTATTTTGTAAAAATGACCCTTACTATGTGATGTGCTGTTTGTCACACCACATTTTATTAGTTTTTGTTTTTATGATGAAATAATAAAAAGCATTTCCGAAACCTTAACAGGAGATATGAAAACAATTTACATAGATAACAAATTACATGAAATATTATGTCAGTGGTGATTTACTTATTTTTTACGGCGAATAAATGAATGAAAAACAGGAGAATAGTTTTTTATGTTTAAGTTTCCCATTTCTTGAGTCCTGTAATTTATGTTAAGCTTCAAAGATACGGTGGTTTCTCGCACATAATATTTTGAAACCGTTATCTTACATTTACGGACTTTTAAATGAACAAATTAAACGTGTTTTTTTCTCTCTCGATATTTCGTGAATTATCTGTAAGAATACTCATGCTATGGGATATTTTTGTTGTTTGTGCAGTTCTTTTTGAGATTGATAAATCTCACATTCGCAATTTTTTAAATGCAAAAATAGTTGAAGTTTTTCAGTTTTTTTTTGTGGATTGCGTATAAGAACATCGACGCTATGGAATATTTCCATTGTTTGTGCAGTTCTTTCTAAGATTGTAAAATTAAAGTGTATAGGAATAGAAATGTTTTTCATGATTTCCAAGTTAAAACTTTTAACGCTAATAAAATGTATAACTGTTTGACTATCATCTCAACAGAAACTAACTGCAGGCGGGAAGTGTTGTGATCTTAATTTTAGATTTCTCAAGTTGTATATTCCATAAATATAGAACGTTTTCCTTTATTATTATTTCTATGATTAATTATGGATTAGTTCTTATTCTTTACTTATACAGTTTTCCTTTTAGACATCTTGAGGCACAAAGACACTTGACGATTTTGATTTCAGTCTGTGATATTGGTTTACTTGGTGGAAAAGAATTCCTTACTTTTAGAGATGTGTGGTCTAGTCGTTACTTACTTAGTGATTTAAAGATTGTTGTGTAAACATGTTATACTTGTTGAAAGGTACAAATATAACTTCTTAAGAATCTCCAAACAGTTTGCGGATTGTACAGGGAACCTTCTTACTTTTGTTTTTAACGAAATCTGTTTTCTCTGATCTATAATCCTTTCAGATTTTTAAGTGCATTAAAGGATGCAGAAGGTAATGGGTATTTAACATGTTTTATTTACCCTTTAGTCAATGTGTAATAAAGTGAAGCATGAAGTTAATGTTAGGATTGAAGTTGTTTCCATTTTATTTATAAAATATATACCTGAAATAATCCAGGACAAATAAACTCATATTCAGTTCGCAAAAATATACTAAATCAATTTGACTTAACTTTAATACGTTCACCTGATCATAAACACACCTAACATCTTGCCAATTGTGCTTAGCGTACAAACACGTGTTTATTTTATAGTCGTGGTATTCAAGTGTAATTTGCCATAGCTTCATGAATAAAGAGTATTTTGATATAGATATTGCGGTGTAAATATTTAGTATTTTATTGCTTGGTGGAAAAACATAGTTTATTGTAAAGTTGTTTATATTTTGGAAACAACCACGACAGCTCTTCAAACTTTCGATAATGTCATATAGTTTTAAGGTAAGATTGAACTTACAAGACATGAGATTTGTAAGCACTTAAAGAAAGGGATTTTTTTTACAGTTTTTAGATATATAGTAGTTTATGTGACGTACAGTTTGTAGATTTGTCATTAAGTGTAACTGTGTTTTATATATAGTTGTGTCGATGTTTATAATACTCTAATACAATAGAATAGGTTGAAAAATGTGAATTGTGAAATAAGTCTTTTAATATATTTATAGCCGTGTAGCCAGGCTGTGAACTTTTCCTCTTGTATATGGTCGTTTTAGAATATATTGTTGTATATCAGGCTATGTTGTAATTTTAAATATTGTTGTCTATCAGGCTATGTTGTAATTTTAAATATTGTTGGAACATCTTTTAGTCACTTTTTATCGCTGCATGTCGCTATCTTATAAGTGTTTCCGTTCATGTTATTTCTTACGTAAAACGATATTGTATCTTGTAAGATCCGTGACCATGTGCTCAACCCGATAGCATCTTGTAACGGAAGACACAGCTGTTCTGATTAGTAATGATTATTTGCACTTTCATAGACGCGAGAAACTAGATCAACGACCGTTTCACTTGTATTATTATTATTAGTAGTAGTAACAGTGTGTAAGAACGCCGTCAACTCTCTTTAGAATAGCCCGTTATTTCTTAATGTTTTCTTGGGTAAGTGTGTTGAAACGAAACACAAAAATGGTATTAGATGTATTACGTTTCAAACACATTTGGGCGGCAGACACGCGGAGGGTGGGTAAAAATTACATCCTCTATTACACCTGTGATGTGATTTGAGGCACATGCTTAAACAGGACCTGATGTTTAGTATTTTAAAAATAACATTGAGTGATGTATGAAAAGTTGCACCGTTATTTTCCGATCACATTTGTTTTTTACAGCAGCCTTGGTCATGGCAAGTTAGCTGTCCTGTGACTTACCATGGTAACAGTTATTTTGTGTGAAGAGAAACGTATGCAAAATACCTAAGCTGGCGAAACATTGAGGTTTTTAAGCCTAACAAAAGGAATAAGATCGGCCTGACAGCTGATTTTTTTCTTCTTGTCGGTCTTTCACAGGTTTTGAACTCAAGGTGCGTGAAAATAAATATGTAGAGGACTAATTAAAAACAATAAATATAAAAAATATCTACAGTTAATCGTGATTTGATCGCTTTTATAGATATTTATTAAACGATGCTACAGGTAAGCAATAATTATTTTCAATAATACTTTATGTAGTGCAGAAATTAATAATAATGGGAGTAATCCTAACTCTAGATTAATATTTAAAAATGTGTTAAGGTAAGGCAGTCTGAGATTATTTATTATTGAAATAAAACCAAGTATACATTGAACCAAGTTCAAAATAACACGAGTTTAACATTAACACTACTTGACTCTACTTTAAAAGTATTAATTAACAGTGTAAAATAATTAAGTACAATCAAAGTAACAATGTATCGGCTAATTTTTTTAAAGTACTGTTTAATGCACTTAAATTGACAGCAGACTGATGTATTAATGATTAGAATGATATGACCCAAACATGGAGCAGGCCTCCCAGCAAACCCTTCAAACCCGTAATACCAGGTTTTCAGAAACTTAAACTTTACAACATGCAACATTAATTGCTCAAAGAGTCTACAATAGCTTCTAACAGCCTGTTTTTAAAGGTTTCGGTTTGTAGAAAATGTATATATGCAGAAATAAAATTTTTTGTTCTTCATTTAAGATGTAAAATTCAGAACAGCAGAAAAATCCATGAATGGCATCTTCATATATGGGAGCTATGGGAGTGAATTCTGAAATAAATATTCTCAGCTACAATGCAAGAAAGATTATGTTCACTTATTAGATAGAAAGCTGGAAACATCTATATTTAAAGTATATGCCTTTATATATATACCCATATTTGGTTCTATTGGACTTAATCGATTGTAATACAGCTCCTCCGCAAAATAAGTTCATCAAGTAGTTTGCCAAATTTAGCCTTTGTTTTAAAAGCTTGGAACATCAGACACTGCAGGGAGGCCTGATGAAGTAAGGTTTACCTAAATCCTATGAAGGATCGTTCGTATGGATAAAGTGACGAATAGAGTCCGAAAATCGATGATGACGATGTCTGCCAACCGAATCTAGTGCTCGTAAAAATGTTCAGAACATTGTCCCTAACTCGTTATTTGCTCATTATGCGTTCGTCTAATAGTGACCATGCTGGACGTGTAACAGGATATTTTTGTCGAAGACAGTTTCTCGTTTTGTGTCGTTTGTGTACTCTGACCATCAGTACAGTTATGACAGCAATAAAATATCACATGTTTATATTTTGTTAGTATACGAAAAACAAAAAAAAAAACGTTAAGGACGCCACATTTAAAACCCAGCTTAGATTCGAACGCAAGCCCATATTTGTAACAATAATTCTATGAAGTTTTATTGTAATAAATGTCCTGAGTATATGTCAATAGAGAAAATATTCATACAACAAACTTCTTCAAAAATACTTATTAGAAGCTAACACTTTTTTTAAAATGTTAATGTACGTTTTACAATAATCAAACTTTTGCACCAACTAGATTTTCTGGTGAAACTCACCTAACAATGAAATCGTTGAAGTTAATACCAAAAGCTGTTCAATGTTACACTCTTTATAACTTCGTAAATCTATTGAAGACAGTTAAATACCTGGAAATCATAAAACACAATATTTTACTTGGAAACTTTCTATTAAAACAAACATTGCTGCACTTTGTAAAGAACCTGAAAACCCGTACAACAGTACAAAAAATACATTACAAGTTGTGGAGTGTTTGAAAACAATACAGTAGTTATATTTGTAAAATACCAGATAATAGTACAAAAATATAGTATTCCAGTCTGTGATGTATCCGAAAACAATACAAAATTCATTCATTTGGTAAAATGCCAGAAACCGTGTAAAAAACACAAAATTCCAGTTTGTGACGTATCTAAAAATCAGACAACTATGATTTATTTAGCTCTTTTTTTTCTAACAACTAGAGCGTATACAATATTTTTTTGTGATACATCTGGAAACTACAGAGTTTTTGAGTGTGTATAGTGTCAAAACAAAAACAATTTTTAAAGTCGCTGAAAACCGTACAATATACGTGTTCCTCTTCACACAAACGTTTGTGATTGTAGAGGAATTTAGACGTACAGTTAGTACTTTTGCTTGTACAACAAAGCCATTGTTATAAACTTAATAAGTGTGTTCTAGATGTTTTAGATTTGCTGGGCAGTGTGGTTGTTAGAATTCAACAATGTTTATTGTCCAAGTGTAATAGATAAGTCTTTTTAAAAGATGTGTGACAATGTCGTGTAACAATACTACTTGCATTTTGCACTCTTCATCAAGTATGGGTAAAAAGCGCTTTTAGCTAATAATGTATATATGTTTATTCTCATTTTCGTCTACAGGTAATATAGCTATGTTATATTTGTTACTCGCTAGAGCGAGTTGTGGAACTGAAAGTTTCTAATGAACGCTTTGATTAAACCCAAATAACGGTTACACTAAATGTAATGGTTCAGTCTGGTTGTTAGCTGACGATTGAAAAATTGGTAGCCCAAAGGTAGGAATTTCAGCAGTTGAAGATAGTAGTGCTAAGACTGAAACCTTTTGTCAGTGCGTGAAGTCTGTAATAGTTTAGTTCTGATTATATAATTACAGAGACTGCAGCGGTTTATTTTTCCTGTTTAATGATAATCCAGATATACAAGTAATGTTTTTGGTTTATTTGAGCGTAGCTATGAAAGTTTGTCTCTAAAGTATAAAGACAATAGATTTAGAAAACTGTAACTGTATATTTTTAATGTATAAAGACATACAGATTTAGAGACTGTAACGGTTTGTTCGTAATGTGTTTAAACAGCAGACTTAGAGATTGTAACAGTTTGTTTGTAATGTATAAAAACAGCAGATTTAGAGACTGTATCATTTCTTCGTAATGTATAAAGACATACAGATTTAGAGATTGTAACTGTTTGTTTGTTAATGAAAAAAGACATACAGGTAAAAATATTGTAACGATTTATTTGATTACGTATAAAAGAATAAGGTGTAAGGCCTGTAATGATTTGTTTGTTCATGTATAAAGACAAAGATATATTTAAACATTGTAATGGTTTGTTTGGTGAAGTACAGAACAATAAGGTATAAAGACTATGCCAGCTTGCTTGATGACGTAGGAAAACTTTACGGTTTACAGACTGTAACATGCAGGTGTGGATATTGTAACGGTTTGTTTCATATTGTATGAAATAATTAAGATATAGAGACTGAAATAGTTGATGACGGGAAAGCTAAGGTAGAAAATTAGGCAGATTCAACTTTCATAGATGTCTGATATTCTAGTCTTAATAGTTCAGAATTTTATGTAAAGTCAGTTAAATAATGTAAACCATCACACACACAGCTATCTAATACTACTCGATAGAGAATAGCTGATTAACATTTCTATTTTGTTGAATCGAAGACAATTTTAAACTAAAAACTATTAGTAAAACTCAATATAGGAGCATGTCTATTAAACCGTAAATCTATGTGCTACTAGCAAGTCCCTTAAACACGTTCACGCAGACGATATAGGAACATGCCTGTTGCGCTATAAATCTATATGCTATCAGGAAATCGCTTTAATATACTTATTCAAGAGACAGACAAAGGAGTCTTAAAGTTGTACTATATATATGGCTTAGTATAGTTTAAGTTTTCTCATGATACAACGACTGACAGGATATATTGGAAGATTTAAAAACCACGATTTTAACACAGGCTAGGTACACCAGAACATTTTCTATTAAAAATGCAATGTAAAAACGATACTTCTTTTTAAACAGACGAGACTTACCAGAAGATTCTATGTTGAAGAGATAAGGAAAACCGTACAATTTTAACTCAGGCAAAATTTACAAGAAAGTTTACTACTGAATAAATTTAAAAAGTGACACTTCGATTTAATACAGAAGTGACTTACCAGACAATTATCGATTGAATAAATAAATATAAAAAATACACTTCGTTTTATAACCGAAGTGACTTACCAGACAATTCCCCATTGAAGTGAACAAATTTAAAAAATACACTTCGTTTTAGTACAGAAGTGACTTACCAGACAATTCTCTATTGAAGAGATAAATTAAAAAGAGACACTTCGTTTCAGTACAGGAGTGACATAGCAGACAATTCTCTATTGAAGAAATAAATTTAAAAAAGACACTTCGTTTTAATACAGAAGTGACTTACCAGACAATTCCCCATTGAAGAGAACAAATTTAAAAACGACACTGCGTTTTAGTACAGAAGTGACTTACCAGACAATTCTCTATTGAAGAGATAAATTAAAAAGAGACACTTCGTTTTAATACAGAAGTGACTTATCAGACAATTCCCCACTGAAGAAATAAATATAAAAAAGACACTTCGTTTTAATACAGAAGTGACTTATCAGACAATTCCCCACTGAAGAGATAAATATAAAAAAGACACTTCGTTTTAATATAGAAGTGACTTACCAGACAATTCCCCACTGAAGAGATAAATATAAAAAAGACACTTCGTTTTAATACAGAAGTGACTTATCAGACAATTCCCAACTGAAGAGATAAATATAAAAAAGACACTTCGTTTTAATATAGAAGTGACTTACCAGACAATTCCCTGTTGAAGAGATAAATTAAAAAAAGACACTTCGTTTTAATACAGAAGTGACTTACCAGACAATTCCTAGCCTGTTATTGTATCGATATTATATCTATAGTACACAGTTCAGTAAAATGTTCAACAAATACGCCTTGCCGTAGTTATGCACAATAATAATGATATACTACGTGCACGATACTGATTTGAAGCTACCCGAGAAGATAGAATGTAACCAATATCTGGGCCTTAAGTTCCTGAGAGAGGTGCTAACAGGAGAGGGTTATTGACTGTGTTATCTGATAGCTTTGCTTTAGTCTACAAAACTTCTATATTTAGCTTATGTTATTACAAAACATATAAGAACGTTTTGTCTGTATCTTACTCCACGTAACCAAGTGTTCTATGTACACTGTGATTATTTTAGTTGGTTTAGGAACCTGGGTAATTAAACATTTCTTATTTTCAATTCCACTGCTAAGCCTTCTGTTGCCTTCTCCATCTATAACTCTTACAAAATCTAATTACAATTACAGTTTGAGAGAGCACCAGTGCCTTTCTTGAAGGATGATCTTATACTGATAACAGAATATAGTGGTATAAAAATTAACAATGGAAAAGCTTTTCAACTTTACGGTTTTCTTTATTTTCATGGATTTCTCAAACACCGCAAATGTGACAGTTTATTTACTTTCACACATTTTATGTTTCAGGTTATGTTTTCTAAGTACTTGATACTGTAGAATGTCAGCTTACTTATTCTTACTATAATTTTTCATATATATATGTACTCTATTGTTTTTCAGATTTTGTTTATTCCAGAATTTATTCTACACTTAACATCGAAAACTTTCATAGAAAGTTTTAAACAACGAGCAATACAAAGTCTCAAATAATTCGAGAAAAAAAAAGATTTTCATTAAATTTGAGAATGAATGTTATTTTACTCGCTTAATTACGATTGGATACAGTGTGAATCTCATAACAAAAACCAATATTCAGTGTTAGAAAATTTCCTGTCTATTAGTGGACGGCTCTTAATAGTAAAAGAGTTGTATTTTTTTGTTATGAAACATTCTATCCGGGATCCTAAATCGACATATGTTTTATGACCATGGTTTATATGTGTTGTTCGTGATGGCAGTACTATTTAAAAAGTGTTGAATATATATATCAAATTATCTTATATCACATTTCTCATAGTGGAGTGTTTCTTTTTTTTAATGTCTCTTTTCTTGCTCTAAAAGTATATGCCACTAGTTAACAAAAAAAAAAAAGTAGTGTGCACAAAATTAATGTATTTGTGTATGGGTTAAGTCCCCAATAATATTTTTCAGCCATCTTTATATGACATATACATATATATTCTTTGAAATAAATACTACTGCTGCGAAAATGTGATCCACGTGTTTCTGTGTGTTCGTTTTCCTCACTATTTTACACACTACACACTTGTTTCTCCAAATCACACACAATTGCTTCTATCTGTGTTTCTAACACCCAGTAAGTGTTTCACATTTGTTACTTCTCTTTGTTTTACAGCAGGTTACAAGACGTATTATACTATATCCAAGTAACGTCATATTGTTCCAGATTACCAGGCATGACACCTAATTGTGTTTTATCACTGTGTTGTCGATCTCGTGTTGTGGAATTCAATCGTTCTAAACCACGTCGAGTGCAATACACAAATAAAATAAAATGTACATAATACATCACCGAGCCGAATAAAGAAACAGTATTGTGTGAGAAACAATGAGAATCTAAATTAATAAAATGTATTGCATGAAATGCACCAGGAAGATGCATTGAATATTGTAAAATAGGGAATGCATCAGCGAAATAATTACCAGACTGTAGGGAGTTAAATTCTAAAACATATTGTGTTTTATTTTGACTCTGTAGAATATAGTAAATAACAGTGAAGTACACTGAGTGGCCACTTTATTAGGACCTTCATACATGCAGGTAACACACACACACACACACACATATATATTATTTGCACTTGCAAAATATACTGGATATATAATGGACTTGATTTTAGTTATATCAAGGTTAGGCTGCAAAATAATTAGTAAGGTCAAGGATCTCATTGACTTTCGAAATGACATGATTACGAGTACCCATCTAGCAGGAAAATTATTATTAATACCGTTTATTTCACCAGCTCTTCACAGACATTGCCATTAGGTTCTATTAACAGTGACATAAGAATATGTCTGGTGCCAACACATATATGGTTCCCAACCACAATTCACATACCGAAGGACAAGACGTTAGTACAGGATTGTTCTGTGCAACAGACATCAGACTGAGTCCCATTCCTTCGACGGTGATTAGCATTCTAACTGTCAAGTGCAGAGATAACTTTGTTTCAATGCTGCTTAGAATGAAAACTGTGGACAGTGAGGAATAGAAAGCGTGTGATGAGGTCTGTACTAATGGTAGAATAAAAATGTGGAGAAAACCATGTTAGGAAACTGAGCTTGTTTCTGTCTTTCTATTATTCTAGAAATGGTGTAATGGTGTGGGGAGAAACTCACTTGGCATTGTTGCGTCCTTGATTCATTTAGAAAGAAAAGTTAAATATAAGGTGTACTGATCTTTCTTGATCGTTCATCCAACAATGATGCATTTCCATCCTGATGGGCGTGGAATTTTCTAAGACAATAATGAACGATTCAGTGTATTGGTATTGTTCGAAAAGAAAATGATTTTATTCAGTTTCCTTGAACACCAGATTACAACCAAATTCAGCATCTTTGAGATGACCATGGAGGTACCATTTTCGCCTTTATCTTCAGTTGACATTCATGTATCAATTACATATCACGCTCTACGACGAATAAGCCAAAATTGAACCAAACACCTTCCGGCATCATGTGAAGTCTAAACATGCCGAAATATGGTTCAATGTCATATCAATTGTGATTTTAATAAAACTTAAAGTCAGTGTGCATTGTAATGCAGTATGTGGAATACATTAACAACCAATGTTGTGAATAACTAGTAAATACCATGAAACTTTTGTGTTGAAAATCAATCAGCAGGCTTAATGTTTTAAGTATTTAAAGGAGATTTACTGCTCTGTCAAGTTAGATATACTATAAAGTTTTCACTTCCTTAGAGACGGCCTGGCATGGCCTGGTGGTTAGGGCGCTCGACTCGCATTCTTTGGGTCGCGGGTTTGAATCACCAAACAGGCTCGCCCTTTCAGCCGTGGGAGCGTTATAATGTGATGGTAAATGAGTAACCCAAGAGTTTGTGTTGAGTGGTGTTGACTAGCTGCATTCCCTCTAGTCTATCACTCCAAAATTAGGGACGGTTAGCACAGATAGTCCTCGTGTAGCTTTGTTAAAATTGAAAAACAAACAAAGAAACACTTCCTTAGAACAAAATTCTAACTAAGACGTGTTACCTTAATATTTGCTAAAGTTAAAATACTTCAAAACGGTGTTCCTGGCAAAAGAACTGAAAATCGACGGGTGTTAAACATTATATGCCAATTGATATGACTCAAGGGTTTTGTCAAATTCTGTTCTAAGTAACCGATGACGTGAAAACTAAGAGTTATAATATCCGAGACATAGCGAACAAACTATAGTAGTTGTCTTAACCATCTAAGAGATAAAGAGAGGCACGGGTTCGAATCCCAAGAGAATTGTATTAAGAAACCATGGACGTCATAATATTGTATTATCGGGCAATCAATATTTCACTGTCTGGAACACATTAATGGTCTTATATGTGAATACAATGTATCTATTACCACTTGCATACAGAATTATTTTGGTACTTCTCTAAAGCTCATTTATTTCAGATTTTACAAGTACATAGAACATATGCAACAATTTAACAGTACTCAAAAATTACTAATCTAACACAACGCCGTTCAATTTTTAAAACAAGAAGGTCAAACAAATCAGTTTTCTGACAGATATTGTGTATTCTGAATGTTGTTTAATTTTTTAATAAATCAACCAAAGACACTAAAAGAACATAATGATAAAGACACATTCAACAGAAGAATAATCAATGTTAGCACCGTTCTAATCAACAGCGAATTTTTCAGAATTTATTCAATACAAACTTTATAAACAATTGATTCACTAAAGAAGTGTTTGACTAGTTCATTCAATAAAGGAATAGTAATCCAAGGATGTTAAACAATTTAATCAACAAAGACATGTTAAACCAGTTCATTCAATAAAGGATTATTAATCCAAGGATATTAAACAATTGAATCAACAAAGAAATGTTAAACCAGTTCATTCAATAAGGGAATATTAATCCAAGGATATTAAACAATTTAATCAACAAAGAAATGTTAAACCAGTTCATTCAATAAAGGAATATTAATCCAAGGATGTTAAACAATTTAATCAACAAAGAAATGTTAAACCAGTTCATTCAATAAAGGAATATTAATCCAAGGATATTAAACAATTTAATCAACAAAGAAATGTTAAACCAGTTCATTCAATAAAGGAGTATTAATCCAAGGATATTAAACAATTGAATCAACAAAGAAATGTTAAACCAGTTCATTCAATAAGGGAATATTAATCCAAGGATATTAAACAATTTAATCAACAAAGAAATGTTAAACCAGTTCATTCAATAAAGTAATATAAATCCAAGGGTATTAAACAATTTAATCAACAAAGAAATGTTAAACCAGTTCATTCAATAAAGGAATATTAAACCAGTTCATTCAATAAAGGAATATTAATCCAAGGATATTAAACAATTTAATCAACAAAGAAATGTTAAAGACGTTGATTTAATAGGGAAATGTTTAAGCAGTTGATTCAATAGAAGACTGTTAAACAAGTTTATTGAAGAGAGAAATATTAAAACAATGAACTTAATAAATGAATCATTATCCGGTTTATCTAATATTTTAGTAGGATATTACTCTGATTCATTGATTATTAAAACTATTTATAAGCTATAGTTGATCATTTAGAAAGCTTTTTCTTGAATTTTCAAACACATACACGTATTTAACTTTTCACTTTCTGATTATAATTTATTTTACTAAATACAGAATTAAAACTTTGCATCATCAAAAATCTGTAAAATGTTTATGATGCAAACAACTGAAGCTTAATATTAATTTCTTTCTTTTGTAATTATATAGAGTATTTCATACAATCAAAATAGTTGGTTTCTTAAGTCATAATTTTAAGCATATTTTTTCTTTATATAAAATATCAGAGCCAGTTTTTTTACGATATTAACTTTTATCATTACTTTCTCTTATACGATAATAGCGTTAAAATTTGTTTTTTTGTCACAATCGTAGTATTGAACAATATTCTAAACAATAAAAAAATATTATTTTGTATTCTGGATGTGATTTGTTTGAATTATTTCTCCTCATACGAATATAATATTCAACTACAAAGAAGTATTTGAATTTTTTTATGATATATACCGTTAAACATTATTTTAGATAGTATGCAGTTATTTGTAAACAAACTCAAAGTGCAAAAGACCAATCATTATTACAAATTAGGAAACCGTTTTTAAATATCACTGTTATCCTGTACTCGTACTAATGCACAAAATATATTGTACATCGAACAGATCATCAAGTGGTTGTTATGAAATTGCACACGATTAATAAATCTTATTCTATGGAAACTGGTTGAAACTTCAAGAATCGGTGAAGTAATGGTCCCTAAAGTCACTAGATTGATCACTGTTGGATAAAATCAATGCGCTTATACATTTATTGTTCCTACACTGACTTAAATGAGGGAGAACATTAAATGTGAATGTTCCTTAACTATCCAAGTACACTTGAAGAGGTTGTCGAGTCCTGTACTATGCCTGGATTATGCTGTATATATATATATATAATTTCATATGTGTTTATATGAAGCTCGTGAAAACTACGAAAATCATCGAGCACATGCAGAAGAGGAGATTACATTTTCCTAAGGCAAATTAGTTCACTCTTAAGTAAAATAAGTGAACAAGTCAAATCTAGATTTGCCTGTGGGACTGAGTACTAAACTTTAGGGTAACAATTTTTTCTTCTCCTCCCTAATGTTTGGGACACATTGAATGTCTAACGTAATCACTTCTGATACAAAAGAGAATGCGTCCCTTCTGAGAGTCATAATGTGCGAAACTAATCGTATTAAAAAGAATTTGGAAACAAAAACCTGATCTACACGAAAACACAAAGAATATTGATACCCGCCTTCCATTTAACTTACACATTTCACATCGTTAGTTTCGTTACTGAATTTCTTTAGATTTCCTGCTATTTTGAGACGTTAGGATTTCATCTTTGACGGTCTTATCTCTGTAATTATTATATAAACTGAGAATTTTACTATAGGTCTCATCAGTAAACGAAAGCAAGCGGTGTTCCTGCTTGTTTTCGTGTTTTTTTTCTTCATTATATTTTAGAGATAACATTATCTGTTATTTAGTGACAGCAATATTTAAAGTCTTTATAATATATTTTTCCAAATATATTTATAATCACTGCTAAATTTCATTACATTGCAGATGATAGTTATAAACGTTGACGCTCAAAAAATCTTATTTCGTGTTTAATGCTATAGATATTGGATTCAAAGAAGTCTACATTAACTTTATTTGTAAAATCATTAAATTACAAGTGTAAGAAATTAAATACATTTAAATAAAAAATTAGGAATTAAGAATGGGAGCATGAAAAAGTAAGGAAACAAGGTGGGAATGGGCAGGTTAACGTTATAACACCTTATTCCTACTTTGCATGCTTTTCGTAACTTGGTAATTGTTCAAATTAAATGAAAGGTGTATACAGCTACATTTCTCTATTGTAAACTTTGTTTGATCAACCAAGTACAGATACATGTACGTAATCAAATTACGTGACCCTAAGTAAATGCATGACATCATAAGGAGGGTATTTGATGTCGGAAGTGTGACAGGAAGCTCCAACAGTCATACTTTGCTTATGGTATACATTATAGATATCTGATTGGTAAGGTGTGAGCCAAAAGAATAGTATGAAACTGCTAATTTTGAAATGATTAAATTTGTTGAGTATTTAGAAACGATTAGCTACTGCTAAAACACACTTCAAGTCTATAATAGGATCAAAGTCCAAAATAAAACACGAATTAGGAATGGGTGGAACAATGACCACACTCACTTTGAGGTTGCACCATGTCCAAAACTACCAAGTGTTGTAATGTTATCCTGATCTTTCCTACCTTGTTTCCTTAACTTTTGATGCTCTCATTCCTACTTCCTAATTTTTTATATAAATTTTTTTACACTTATCTCGTAGCTGTTTTTTTTTGTTACTAAGCCTTGAGAATTAATGGGCTCTAAACCTAACCATCTCGTAGCTTTTCTTATTGCTAAGTCTCAAGAATGACTAGAGCTTTAGACCTATCATTCTCGTAGCTTTTCTTTGAGCTATCTCTCGACATTTCCTGGCTTTTGCTGAACTCTGTGCTATAGTTTTTCTTCCATGAAGCCAAGGTGGCAACCTTTTCTTTGGCTGGATTAATGGCTAAGGCTTGTTTCGCATATTCAGGATTACTGTTTCTAACCTTATCTGTATTCTTTCAGTAATGCTCTATTCGCTGGGACAAAGACTTTTCAAGGTTATCAACATAAGATTTTCTTCTTCTTTTCTCTCGTTTTGTTTCATTGAAAGGCATATTTTAAAAATCGCACTGTTTCAAGTACAACCTCAGATGTCAATAGGTCACACTTAGTTTGAAAACAATGCAAAGGTAAATTGTCCAATTTATCATTCTTGTTTTCAGTCCCGAATGCCCGAGCAAAGCCATGTAAGCCTTTGGCTTAGGTACCAACTGTTATGATAGAATTGCTTTGTCCAACAAAGAACCCTCGAGTGGGAAGTATGGAACTGAAAACTTGCTTTCAAAGATTATATCATAGTTAGAATCCGATCTATGGAATCTACCTTGCTGATACAGCTGCTGGTTGATCACATAGCACGTGCGCATAAGTAATCATGCACCCACACATGATATGAGGGCGGGTGTTACTTGGCAGCTTTCAGAGTATGCTCGTAATCATAGAATATGGCTACTAGTGTATTGTCAGTTCGTTAATAGGCTGCAGAATGGTTATAAGTAAAATTAAGAAAAACGTTTTTAGCCAAAGTAGCGTAATTCAATCATGTGCATTTAGATTTCTATAAGGTGAAACAGGAGAGAGATATACCTTTCCAACAACGTTAGTCAGTCTGTCAGTCTGACAGTTAGATTGACAAATTTGTAGTTTTGTGAAATTTTTGTTTTTGCTCTTTCTCAAGTGCTTTGTTGGCTTGTTATTATGCAGTTGGTTGTTTACTTCTGAACAGTGTGTGTAAATTGGTTATAAAGTTTTGTTTACATGCTGTTTGCAGTGTGTTTAAGGTTTTAATTTGTATTGCACATCTGGCCCATTCCTACTGTAAGTACTACTGTACTTATGATATATATGATTACTAAATGCAGAGGTCGCTCATATTTCGAAAGATTTATTTTATACAATGCTTAGACACAATACAAGTTTGAAAATAATAAGAAGAATTAATTTTTACTTGTTTTAAGATTAACTAAAGCAAGAATAAAAACTAAAGCATTTAAACATGTTAAAATACGTATGAAAAGTTCTAACATGACAGGAAATGCAAAGAGAAAAATGTTTAGCGAGTAAGCACGCAACACCAAAATAAATCTAAATTCATTGTGGTAGTGCCACCATCTAGTGGCATCAAATGAAAATCATTTTACTGGTGTTATAATAATATTACTGTGGGAATTTACTTCATTGAAAACTGCAAGTGAATTGATAGGGTTTGTCCTATTGTTTTTCACTTAATTTATTGAATTACAAGTTTCCGAACTACCTTTTATCATTTTCGTTAAGCCAGTTAATAAAATATTTAATAAATAGCTTATTTACTTTTTTGTTGATTTTTAAAACTTAAAACATAAAAATAATCTGCCCCCAGTGGCACAGCGGTATGTCTGTGGATTTACAACTATAGAAACCGGGTTTCGATACCCGTGGTGGGCAGAGCACAGATATCATCTTGTGTAGCTTTGTGCTTAATTTCAAACAAGCAAACGAAAAGAATCTGGAAACAAATAGGTATTTGGAAATATATTATGTGAAACAAATAAAATAGCTTAGACGTCAGACAGTAATAACGGCTAATTTTTATAACTCGTGCACCCCTTCTTGTTAAAGCCTTCATGTTTAAAATACAAGTCACATGTAACCTCACTCCCGGGTGTCTAGTGTGTCTATGTATATAAGGACCAGTCATTCCTAATGTACTCGAGTTTCAGGTATCGTCTTTTAGAAAAATGCTGTAACGAACTGTAGAAATGATGCTTGTGTTTTCCTTGTGGTTGCAGCATCTGTAACCTAGGCTGCATTGGTTGGTAATGTGGGAAGAGCAACCGTTACTAAAAGGCTGTAATTCGGACAGATAACAACAGAGTCATGAAACTATAATCAGCAACTAGGATCGCCTCGTGTTGAGTTAAATTGTATAATGAAACAGGAAATCAACAGCTAATACATTGTGCATCCTAAGAGTTCATTTTTGGAAGCCAGATTACTGTTGGCCTGAGCTCGGTGTGTTGAGAGAACATTTAGAAGGTATGTTATCACTCTGATAAATGATACAATGAATACAAATTGTGGACTCAAAAACGGTGGCAAGTGATAATCTGGTTTGGATTTCCCCATCGAACTTACGAGTCTGTATGTAAAGACACCCAGGTAAGCGTACAATTCACCTTGTGGACTACATTTCAGCTGTAAAGGGTTTCGATGCTTTTATCGTGACACTGATTGCATACACTTGATACATATACAATTGATGCAGTCGTTATAAAAACAGGAATACAGTTAACTACTAAAAAAAAAAATAATGCACTCAAACTACTGATGTGCTTTTCCAACTCTGCACTCATTCACATTGTAAAGTCTGCTGTTTGTTAGCCTTGAGGAAGTCTGCAGTCAATTTCACTGGTCTATCAAATACCTTTTTTTTTTGGTAGAGACGAGCCATTACGTGGTTTTTATAAAACCATACCATTCACACTGCAAGGACTACTGTTTGTTAGCCAGAAGGAAGTCTGCAGTCAGTTTCACTGGTCTATCAAATACCTTTTTTTTTTGGTAGAGACGAGCCATTACGTGGTTTTTATAAAACCATACCATTCACACTGCAAGGACTACTGTTTGTTAGCCAGAAGGAAGTATGCAGTCAGTTTCTTTCGCTTACCAAATGCCAGATTTTAGTGGTGACGAGCCGTTACATGGTATACATAAAACCGTACTCAGGCACCACTTTCATTCGATTTGTGCCACATTTCATGGTACTAATAGCAGATGTAAATTACATCATCAGACAAACACAAATGTTGAAGGATGAGGAAAACATTGAATATGACAGGCATACCTGTGTTAATTATGTCAGATGTACGTGAAGTAACAGGAAGCATTCCTGACAAATGTTCCTGTTTAAATATAAGAGCAAGTAGGAATAAAACATGTACTAATCACACGAGAGAATAGCATGCACTAATTGTAATAAAACATGTACTAATCACACAGGAAAATAATATGCACTAATTCTACTAAAACATGTACTAATCACACGGGAGAATAACATGCACTAATTCTAATAAAACATGTACTAATCACACGGGAGAATACCATGTACTAATCACACAGGAAAATAATATGCACTAATTCTAATAAAACATGTACTAATCACACGGGAAAATAACATGCACTAATTCTAATAAAGAATAATTGGACTTTCTTATATATCCCTAAAATCATTGTAAAATACATGGTTAGTAATTATTGCAATGAAACACAATACCATATGTTTTATTTTCACTAATTTTCAGACCACAAAGAACTAGTACTTACCTATAATTAATTATAATTATACGTGATAAGTCTGTAAGTGCACATGTTTGAAATAACATTATTAATTTTCAAAGTATATTATCAATATTCACAGATTAATTGCATTGGCGTTATATCTGTATTATCTGTAAGGATGCGTAGTTGATAAGCCTGTTGTTATTTAAGAACACGAGAAAGACATACTTTTAATTAACTGTAAGGACATAAAGATGGTACTTTTTTTTTGATTTTGGAAACACGTGAGCAGTATATATATTTAATCATTATACATGTGATTGTAAGGTCACGTATGTGATCCCTGCATTAAGATATCGGCACGTGGGTAGTGCACTGTATTAGTGGTAAGAGCACATAGGAGGTTTAACTGTTCTGCTCGTGGACGCATGAGTAAGATGCACCTATATGGCAAAAATGCGAAACCTATATATAATTTCGTGTTTTTGTCTCTAATCGATTTCTCTGAAACTATGTATGTTTCCAACATCATGAATGAATCCCCACGTGCACGTATAAGATCAATGATAACTATAACTATATTAGTTATAAATGTGTATAGCTCTATCGATTTTAAGAACACGTAACTGAAATAACTGAAGAAGCAAACACCTTAAGAATATTTAAGTACATGTACTTTTTTTTAGGATTTACAACTGGTCCTTTTCTGTTTATAATCGGCCCGGCATGGCCAGGTGGATAA
>NW_013665636.1:504189-513094 GCF_000517525.1 Limulus polyphemus | reverse complement strand
AAACTGTTTATAATCAATCTTTAATTAGGTAGAAATGAATTTAATAAAATAGACGGAGGGAAAATATATCTTTCTCTAAAAGCAGTATAAGTGTGTTGTATAATTGTTCTGAATGTAATTTTTTTAGATATTATACCATTTTTCTTAAGTCGCCATCCAAAGATTCATTATAATCATCAACCTAAAGTTGTGAACTTTTTATTATAACTTTCAGCAAGGAGATGAGTAAGGCGTAGCATTTGCTTAAGTTGCTGTCTTTACACAATATTTACGTTCTCCAACTAATATAGGGAGTGGATTACCAGAAATCTCATACAGATCTTTTTTTCATTAGTTGTTTATTAAGCCTTCTTTAGAGAAAGTTTTATCGAAGTGCGTGTTCCCATATTTGCTACTTGCACTATTTCGTCTATATTCTAGACATTTCGTCTCCAAAGAACAGTTTCCGTACTCAAATAGTTATCTAACATTCTCCCTTCTCTAATCCCCACCTTCTACTCTATCTCTTTGATAGGGTCGAATCTCATTTGAGTAGGAAACTATCTTTGGAATCTAACTTATGTCAAGTATCATATCAAAATAATCCTATTTTATGAGAGTCAGGAGTAAGGAAAAAAATCTTTATGGCCAAGCCGAAGGATTACCTTCCAAAAGATGGAGGTGAATTAGATCAAATGATATCTTATAGATAAATAAGAGGACGAAATCCTGCGTTTAACAAGTTTTCCTTCGAATATTCCTTTCAGAAAGCTTTTGTTACGATATCGATGTTTTTCATTTGTATTTGCGCATTTATTTATAAAAAATATATACAATGTTTTTTCATTGTGTTGTTCTATTTCGTTTCGAAAATAATATTTGGTTAGAGCGACATTTTATTTTTTTATAACAGCCAAAATTCTGTCATGTTGTTGTTGTTGTTGTATTAAAATAATCAATCTTTTTACACAGTGTTATTATGTCTCTTTGTAGCAACAAATCTTTGATTTCAGTTATGAATAAATAAACGATGTTCTTAGTGTAATTGTATTTAAACTGTAACATATTCAGTATTTGATTATAATAAAATTACATTAAATTTTAATACGTTCAATCTTTGATAAGTATTATTCCGTGTTTTTAGTAAAACTAATATGTTGTTATAGAATTAAAATTTTGATAACATACTTTTTAAATATTTTGTACACAGACAAAGTTAAAATGTTTCTGGTTAGTAAAGGCCTTGTGGTATATAGCAGTTTATAAGTATTTAGACATCTCCTAATGGGATCGCATTAAGGTTAGCTTTTACGTTTGACTACCCCGTTAACTTCAAAAGTGATACATATATTTAGGACTAAAATCCTTCAGGAAAGTTATCTAAAATTAGTCTTAGTCTAGTATCAAAATTCACTATCATGGTACGGATTTTTTATATTTAAATTAATCCTCTGTTTACAAACATGCGTACATTGTATAGCCCTATTTAATATTGTTTCGTGACATAAGTGTACTGTCTGATTAATAATAAAAATAGTATTCCCATCTCTTATAAAAAGTATAACTTGCCCTCTGTATAAGTTCCGAGGATAATTAAAATAAATGTTGGGTATAAAATGTTCCCACGTTGGCCATACACGTGTGTTTAATACCTTTGTAACATGATAATTATCAGTTCATTCATGTGTAGCATTAAAAAAAAATCACAACTGAAAGCAATATACTTCCGTACACACTAAGGAATGCCATGTATCAAATAACCACTGGCCAGCTGCATTTACAAAATATAAAAACAAACAAAAAAAAAACCTGGGATTTTTAAGCCATGTCAATAAGTATTGAATCTTATATCAAATAAATAACGACGAGCATCGTAAAGAGATTGTCACAATATTAATTTGTTATACATTTTTGTGGGAAGTATTTTTTGCTTTTGTTTTTTAAGTTAAGCACAAAGCTACGCAATGGGCTATCCGTGCTCTGCCCACCACTGGTATCGAACCCCGGATTCTAGCGTTGTAAGTCCGCAGACATACCGTTGTGCCACTGGGGAGGGGGGGGCTTATGGGAAGTAGATACAGATTTATACAGATGATCATCAAATTTTGATCTGCCCATATCACTGTTTCACAGGTTTCGAGATGGTCAAACAGTTGACCGTGGCATAGCCTACATTCACCTTCTTTAGAGTTGTTTTAGATAGCCTGAAAAACTGTCAGAATGAAAAGTTTTATGGACTTGTTGAAAGGACACTCTACTGTGTTGATATATATTCATTTGATTAAATTTTGCAACTTACCACCATCATTGGCCAGAGGTCTGACTCTCATCATCTACTTTAACGAAGAAGAGCTTGTTTGTCGCTAGCAGTAGCACTTTGGGTAATCCGGTCCGCCTACTTAATACCGTGATGACTAGCTGACCTCGATGGCTTTTTCCTCAGAATTGAGGATCAGTGTCAAACACTGTAAGCGCTGATTGGATTGCTAGAACTTCCTAGGAATTTGTTCTTAAATCCAGAAAAAAAAAAGAGTCACTATTCTTCACTGGACGTAAAGAATGGCGGACAAACTCATAAATTTCGTCAGTAATAAATTGTACTTGTAAAATAATTAAACCAGTTCTAACTCTCTGGGCTATATTTCTTAAGCATAAGTTTCAACATCTTATTTGAAGCTGTTTGCCTAACGTGCTGCCTATTTATCAGGTACTAGTGCGTCTAATAAAACAATTAAACTCCAGAGAATGCCATACATATGATCTAAAATTGAAATATGACATAAAGATCCATATTAAAGTGAAATGTTCTACATAGAAAATTAATACAATACATCCACGGCGAAGAGAAAATGTTTACCTAGAAGATGACTGCAACACACACACACACACACCTAGTAAGATGAAACTTTCTGCAGAAGTGCAATCAATCAAGAAATGAGACAACTAGAAGAGAGGAGTATTTGTTAATCCATCAACAAGCCATGGCCTATCCATCAAACAGGCATATCTAGATAAGACTAAATCTACGTCAGGAAGTTAATTAGATACGACGATAATCTGATGATGTTTCCCTGCTTTCTGTAATGTTGGAAGTATTCACGAAAGTCAATGGCTTCTGATTGATGGCGCTATAGTACTAAAATAATCCTCATTGAAATCTATCGTCAGTATACAGGTCCCATTTAGACAAGTAGTTTTTCACCGAGAAACGTCTTGTTTCAAACGATGACAGAAGTATTTTGACAGACTGTTATCAGCTGGCAATTGATTTAAAATTTTCTGTTTAATTTATTTTATAGCTAAGCTCTTGTGTTTAATTTACTTTAATTCTAAAGTATTGTGTATAATTCACTTTATTGTTAAAGTATTGCCTTTAATTTACTTTATAGATAAGTCCTTGTGTTTAATTCACTTTAATTATTAAATTATTAAATTCACTTCATTGTTAAAGTATTGTGTTAAATTCACTTCGTTGTTAAAGCCTTATGTTTAGTTCATCTCATTGTTAAAGCCTTGTGTTTAATTCACTTCAATGTTAAAGCCTTGGGTTAAAGTCACTTCGTTCTTAAAGTCACGTGTTTAGTTCACTACGTTGCTGAAGCCTTGTGTTTAATTCACTTTATTGTTAAAGTCTTGTGTTTAATTCATCTCATTGCTAAAGCCTTGTGTTAAACTCACTTCAATGTTAAAGCCTTGGATTAGATTCACTTCGTTGTTATAGACTTGTGTTAAATTCATTTTATTGTTAAAGCATTATGTTTAGTTCATCTCATTGTTAAAGCCTTGTGTTTAATTCACTTCAATGTTAAAGCCTTGGGTTAAATTCACTTCGTTGTTATAGACTTGTGTTAAATTCACTTCATTGTTAAAACCTTGGGTTAAATTAACTTCGTTCTTAAAGTCGTGTGTTTAGTTCACTACGTTGCTGAAGCCTTGTGTTTAATTCACTTTATTATTAAAGCCTTGTGTTAAATTCACTTAATTGTAAAAGTCTTGTGTTTAATTCATTTTATTGTTAAAACCTTGTGTTAAACTCACTTTATTGTTAAAGCCTTATGTTTATTTCACCTTATTGTTAATGCCTTGTGTTTAATTCATTTTATTGTTAAAGCCTTGTGTTTATTTTACCTCATTGTTAATGCCTTGTGTTTAATTCACTTCGTTGTTAAAGCTTTGTGTTTAATTCACTTCGTTGTTAAATTCATATGTTTGGTTACGTATATTGTTAAAACCATGTACTTGGGTGAATATGTTTTCAAAATATACATGGTGTTTAGGTGAGTATGTTATTAAAATATTGTGCTTGGTAAAATTGTGTTGTAAAATTCGTGTGTTAAATTGTTAGAATCTATGCTTGGGTGAGTAAATTGTTAAAATATTGGGTTGAGGTCAATATATTAGTAAAACCTTATGTTTGGTTAAATATGTCATTAAAACCTTGTCTTTGGTTAAGTATCTTTGTTAAAGCCTTGTATTTGGGTGAGTGTACTTTTAAAACTTTGTGCTTAGGCGAATACACTGCTTGAAACTTGTGCTTGGATAAGTATATTGTTGAAACATTATCTTTATATTAACACATTATTAACACCTTATATTTGGTTAAGTATATTGTTAAAGCCTTGTGCTTATGTGAGTACACTCTTAAAATATTTTGTTTGGAATGAGTTTATTGGTAGAACCTTTATTCCTGGAAGTGTATTGTTAAACTTTGTATTCGGCTATCTCTAATGTTTGAATCATTTGCTTGACTAACTGTAATATTAAAACAGTAGAATAGGTTAAATGTTTTTGGTTGTCTAAACTGTTTGAACCTTGGGTTAGACTGTTTACGTCTAAAAACGTATTTATTGTTGCTATTATAGTTCAAATCTTGCAGTAAATAAAAAAATCTGAGTGAAACCTAATAAATAAATGAAGAAAAAAATATGTAGAATAAATACAATGGTACTTTGTTTGTTTGTAATTAAGCACAAAGCTACACAAAGGGCTATCTGTACTCTGCCCACCACGGGTATCGAAACCCAGATTCTAGCGTTGTAAATCCGCAGACATACCGCTGTGCTACTGGGGGGGGGGGCTACTTTGTAAGTTACTAAAATAATACAATATTATAACGGATTATGAGGGACACTAGAACAATATTAATATAAGTTCATTAAAATATTACAATCCAATATGTTGAACAGTTGAGAAAGTTATCTTTCAGTAAAACAACTAACATAAATTAGCGATGTCGTATAATTAGAAAAAAATGTTTAAACATTACGGGACTTTTTTTATAGAATTAATTTATATTTTACGTTTGTGTGTAGATTGAAATTTCCTAATCGGATTTATCACCTGACTTTTTATAGTAATGAAAACCATAACAACGTCTGGTAAATGATTATTCGCTTAATTTATTCAGTTATGAACTTGGAAAACCATCACTCACACCTGGTGGTAACTTTAATCAAAATATATCCTTTTTGAGTTTTCAGTAAGGTAGTCAACCTCTAAGAACCCACACAGTAATGTGAAGAATAGTTAAGGGTTTGGTTAAACGTTTTTCTACCTTGAACGAGAAGCCGAGATGGTAAATTATTTAGCTGGTTTTTAAAGACTCATAAAGTATTACAACATTACTGTTTTTTGAAGATTTGGAATGATAAACGTCTTAGCACAATGGAGTCTTAATTGTTTTGGTATGTTGGAACATGTTGGTGGGTTGCAGTAATAATCGTCTTGATACATAGGCGTAGTGATTGAACTGATATGCTGGGTTAGTAATTTCTTGATACGTAGAATGTTAATTATTTGGTACAGTGGGTAGATACTGTAATGGTACAATGGCAAGGTAAGTCCGCTGGAACGTCAAAGTAGTAATTAGATAGTTACACGAAACTGTAACGGTATTTGTCCTAGGATAAAATCTAATGTCAGCTTACTCTTACAAAACTAATACACGTGAAAAACATACCTTAATTATCACTTTGTGTTGCAAAATGACACAACAGATATACTTGAACAACAACGTATTCAAAGATAATGCAGAACTTTAATATTTTTCTTCTAGCTATATTGACTATGACTAACGACTAGTTCCAAACGAAACATTTTTGTGAGTAATGTTTCAGTTCTGGCCTTATTCAAAGAATATACAATTCGCGAAAGAAAAAAAAAGGAGCTCACGTTATTGCTTTAAGTTGATATTTTCACAAGGAGATTGGAATCTGTAAAGTTGTAAAAATATGTTTTCAGATATTTGGATCGTTTTTATTATAACGTACACTCTAGCCAGCAGTAGGAACTTTAAAAACTAGGTTTAAATATTGTATATTTTTAACATTTTATATGAGCAGCGGTCACTACTATAGCAAGACAATATAAAAGCATTAGTTTTCACAACTTATAGATTCTAGATTATTTTTAACGAATAAAATAAGAGCCATGTCAACAGATTTTAGACTTGTTCTAGACTAAAGCCTGGTTGAGGTAGATGTCTTTGGTACTTACTTCTAAATAATTTCATAATCTAGTATCATTAAGAAATCGGGTTTTCTGCATTAATATTTCCATAACTACTCATCTTTCATTATTAATTATCTCTGCTGGAGATCTTGATTTAGTAGTTTCGTGTTTTTCTTGTGTCACGAAAGACAAGTAAAAGACTTGTAACAAAACACTCAACGAATAATCAAGACTCTGCGAGTCCTTTATCTTCACTAATGTCCACGCTGCACGCAAGGTGTGGCTGGCACGTACACGTATCTAAATACTTAGGTGATATCCTTGATGAGAGTGGCGTAATGTTTATTTCCACAGTCCTTCTTTTAGAACAGGATAAAACGTATTTATATGAAGCCATGCGACGCAAAATAGACAGCGTACATTGTTTTTTTATATTCATCTTGACAGTTTATTATTTGCAAATCCGTAAACTTAGAATCTGGAACATAACATGAATCATGTTCTATGATATCATTTACTTTCTTTATTGTTCTTAAATGATCGAAGTGTTTGTTAGCACACAAAAAAGCTACGTTTGTTGAAGTTATTGTTAAGCGCAAAGCTACACAATGGGTTATCTGTGTTTTGCCCACCAGAAGAGTTATGTTATAATGGGATATACGTGTTCTGCCCATCAAACGAGTTATGTTACAACGAACTATTTGTGTTCTGCTCACCACAAAAGTTATGTTACAATGGACCATTTGTGTTCTGCTCACTACAAAAGTCATGTTACAATGGACCATTTGTGTTCTGCCCACAATAAGAGTTATGTTACAATGGGCTATCTGTGTTCTGCTCACCACAAGAGTTATGTTACAATGGGCTATCAGTGTTCTGTCCAACATAATAGTTATGTTACAATAAGCTATCTATCTTCTGTTCACCAAACGAGTTAAGTTACAATGGACTATCTGTGTTCTGCCCACCACAATCCTGAATTCAAATATTTTAAAAATAAATACTAGGAAAACAGCTTAGTTTTACTATTGCAAGTTTTTATTATTGCAAGTTTCTACTAGGAAAACAGTTTAATTTTATTATTGCAAGTTTCTACTAGGAAAACAGCTTAGTTTTATTATTGCAAGTTTCTATTGTTTTAATTCATTTTATTTCAATACCAAAGACAAAATTCTGTGTAAATAAATCCCTCTGCTCATGAATAACTTGTTCTTCTATATAACTTTCTACAAATCTTCTTTATCAAACTAGCAATATCTGATCTGTGCAGCAACACTCGTAAAGACTACAGGTTGTATAGGAATTACGTACAAACACCCATATCTTTGTCTGACGTTACTCACAGTAACGAAGAGGGTCATAAAATCAGGTACATACGATATATGCTGCAGCAACTGAACGAACAAAATCTACCACGTGACACTAGTATAGCGTCTTCTGAAGAGCTAACTTACTCATAGCTTTATTTCTTTTTTTTCCAACGGTGCCATCTAGTGGTAGATACTTTTCTCATAAACTACATCTCTTATTTGACTAGCCGGACTTATAAAGTACAATCAAGGAGACTGTTCCTTTTAGCAAAAGAACAATATATCGAACAAGTCTCTTTAACGGTTGCTTTAAAAAGTTTTTTTTATCATCTTAAACAACCAGTATGTGGAAAGCTCTTTTACACCGCAGGGAAGTAAAACTTTTATGGAAGGAAAATAACATAAATAATGCACAGAAGAGAAAGAGTGGTGAATGACAAAATTAGGGAAAAACGCACTTTCTCTAAGCTGAAGCATACTGATGCTTTCTCTAGGGTGAGATTTGTAAGGTGACATGACATTCAGTATTACAGCAAGAAAAGTTTCTCCGAAATGATTGGATATTGAGAATAAGTTTTATTTTTAACTCTCTTCAGGGAAGTTATAACGTAACAAAGTTAACTGAATATAGCTCAGATTCACACAGAAAAGTACATGTTTATGTTGTTAACAATTTTATCGTATGTAAGAAACGTGATTCATAAGATAGTAGAATGAAATAAAAGATATCTATAAAATAGTTATCCGTGTTAAAAAGCGTTAGCGTGAAGTACCATATTGATGTAATAGTTTAAAACTAATAAAACAGATCGCATATGGTATTTTGATTTTAGATTGTGTACAATTGGATAGGTACGTGATCATGAAAAACGAAAACGAGAATGAATATTGATATCGCGGTGAGAAGTGGTGGTTCTGATATGAAATAATGTGTGAAAAACTGTGATATATAAGTATTGTTTACAACTTGTATAGAACCATGATATATAAGTATTGTTTACAAATTGTATAGAACTATGATATATAAGTATTGTTTACAACATCTATAGAACTGTAATATGCAAGTATTGTTTACAACATCTATAGAACTATGATATGCAAGTATTGTTTACAACATCTATAGAACTATGATATGCAAGTATTGTTTACAACTTGTATAGAACTTG
>NW_013665636.1:503027-504058 GCF_000517525.1 Limulus polyphemus | reverse complement strand
TACGTAATACGTATAAATTATCTGTCTGCAATATTCCACTAAAATAATAAGCAATGTATCTATATATTGGTCTACACTCTTCAATTCAAATAATACGCAATCTACGGTAATATAAGTGTATAAACAAACATTGTTTACAACATGTATATAACTGTGATATGCAAGTATTGTTTACAACTTGTATAGAACTATGATATGCAAGTATTGTTTACAACATGTAGATAACTGTAATATGCAAACATTGTTTACAACATGTATATAACTGTGATACGCAAGTATTGTTTACAACATGTATAGAACTGTGATATGCAAGTATTGTTAACAACATGTATAGACCTGTGATATGCAAGTACTGTTTGGAAGGAGAGTATATGTATTATTTTGGTGTAGGACTGTGGGATTGTAACTGATGTATTAGTCTGCTGTAAAAGTGTGCAACAAATGTAAAGATATAAGAAGATAAAAAGCGGATATAAGTGTATTACTTTGATTTAGAAGTAAAGTCTGGTGACCAAAAGCACTACGTTAATTTGAAGAGTGTAGCCTAGTGATGTAAGGGAATTACGTTAAGTAGAATAGTGTAATGTGTAAGACATATATTTGAAAAAAAAAGAATGTTGACATATAGTATGTAGGCATTGCGTGAAACGGAAAACGTAAACAAGTGATATATATGCATTTCATTAAATGAAATAGTAAACAATACTTGCATATCACAGTTCTATACATGTTGTAAACAATACTTGCATATCACAGTTCTATAGATGTTGTAAACAATACTTGCATATCACAGTTCTATACAAGTTGTAAACAATACTTGCATATCACAGTTATATACATGTTGTAAACAATACTTGCATATCACAGTTATATACATGTTGTAAACAATGTTTGCATATCACGGTTCTATACATGTTGTAAACAATACTTGCATATCACAGTTCTATACAAGTTGTAAACAATACTTGCATATCACAGTTCTATACAAGTTGTAAACAATACTTGCATATCACAGTTCTATACAAGTTGTA
>NW_013665636.1:493446-502173 GCF_000517525.1 Limulus polyphemus | reverse complement strand
GTGAAGAATAATATGTATTAAGCATTCTTCGATCTGAAGAACGTGGACTGGTGATGTGTCAACATTACGTATTTTCGAAGAAAGAGTGTGAAAAAATTATATGTATGCATCATGGAAGGTTGTAGCCTGATGTTTTGTAGGCATTGCATAGATGGAATAATATGGACATTTAAAGTGTATGCGTTACGTATTTTTTAAATAGAGAGTTGTAGATTGATGGTAAGCATTACGTTTAATGGACTAATCTGGGCATCTAAAATGTATGCGTTACTGTAATACTAGAAACAAATGATCTTGTAGAATAGAAAGCATCAAATGGTTTAAATAATAAACTCTATTCGAATCTAAGGTGTACATTTCTACAGCTTGCGTTAGACATATTAAGTAGCAAAGCTTATTTTAGAAATAATTAACCGTTACTGTAGTAAACAAAACTTCTATGAAGTTAAGGATTGAAATAACAAAATATAAGATGAAAAAAATAAAATTGAAGTGGCCAATATTTGCGGGCGAATGCAACATGTCCCCACCACACAATCACAACATGGGCAGTTTTGTATCGTGAAAAACACAGTAAAATCGAAACTTTCTATATAATTGCTTAGGACCTGCAAGAAGGTATCCTTTTACAGATAAGTGAGCTTTTATTTTAATTGATGTTTTCGCCTTTGCCGCTTCTTAAGGGCTAGTACATAAAACTGATATTAGAACATTCGTTAAATTATAAAAAGTGCTTGCGATGTTATGTTTCTCAAGTCTATCATAACGTTCCTCTAACAATGTATAAAATATTATTGTTTCACTAATGTTGTTATATTGTAGTATAGCTACGATACTAACGCAGGACATATATTACTTATATAAAATATAGAAAATTAAGATAATTACGATATGTTTTATGATTAGCTACAAAAACAAATAGACGGAAATAGAAGCTGCTAATAAACAAACATTTAAAGTTGAATGATACAAAGTTTACTAGCAGTGTTAAATACCAACTGTAAGACTGTGTGATACTCCAAAGTACAGAAGTTTTAAACTAAAAGTAACATCAAGTGTACTGGTATGCTGTATTGTTTTCTGAATGGTGGTTTAATTACATGTATCACCCATTGTCTCTGTTCATTTTTGAATTTTTTTTTTGTTAATGAGTATAACTTCCATATACTTCTTTTTTCTTTAAAATCTTTGGGGTTTTGTAAGATAGAAACTGTAAATGGGTTTTTATTTTCTGTGTTTGGGGTGCTGTGTTTGTATAGGAAGTGTTCTGTTGGGGCAGTTTTGTGTTGGTCATGTGTAGATAATTTGCTGACGTGTTCTGAAGTGTGTGTGTGCACAGGCTTCCGGTTTCTTTTGTATATATGTGTCTCCATATATATTACACATGATTTGGTAGACTACGTTTTTGTTGTGGCACATTTGTCCTGCTCCGTTTACTCTGGTGTATCATTGTTTTTCACGTGTTTTTTGTGAGTATGAAGAGTAGACTAATAGTTATTTCAGTGTTTTACCTGGTTTTTGCGTTATGTTGATTGTCAGCTGAGATTGTTTAATCGCTTTACGAATCTTGTTTGTGATTGTGTTACTTATACAAGGAATGTTCATTGTGGGTGTTTTATGTTTTGGGGTTCTGTTGCTGTCGTAATATTTTTTTTTGTGTGTGATTTGAAAACATTGTCGACGTAGTATCCGGAGTATCCGTTTCGTCATAGTAGCGTTTTGAAGTCCTTGTACTGTTTGAATGGCATTCGGTGTGAAATAGTTTCAATTTATTCTCTTTAATTATCCTATTATTGTTCCATTTTTGACTTGTTCTGGGTGGTGTGATTTATAACTTAACTGATGGATTGAAAGTGTTTAGGAAATAGTAAAACTGATATAGTGTTTCTTTTCCATCATTCCGTATACCAAATATGTCATTGATGTATCTGTAACACACTTCTGGAATTAAACATGTTTTTTTTTATATGTGCCCAGGGCTTTCGTTTGGTTTCTAGTGTATTCATGAATATTATTGCTTGTGTGACTGCTGCTCTGTTACCCATTGCTACTCCGTTCTTTTGTTTGTACAAAGTGTCTCCAAATTTAAAATAACTGTTGCACGGGACAAAATTAAGCATTGTGCGGATGGTGTCTAATGTGATGTTTTGCTGGAAAGATGTGTTGATCAAGTGAAAATGTGCAGTTAATGACGCTGTCTATGCCTTTTTCTATGGGTGTGGATGGGCACGAGGCGATTACATCTAAGGAAAATAAAATGGAGTCAATACTGTTTGTGTAGAAAATAATATATTTTCTAAGAGATTTTTTGTACTGTTTAATAGTGGTGAAACCTACTTTAAACATGGTTTAATTAGTTGATAAACATATGTTTCTGTTGTAGAGTCATACCCTGACACCATAGGTCTTAAAGTTGTTCATTGTCTTTAGGAACTTCATGTAGTTCAGATAAACGACTATGTGAGGGTTTTAATTCCGTTTGTAACTTTTCCGGCAAAGCACTTTTATTAAATTTTTAAGTATTTTTTGGCTTCTTCTTCGACCGTTTAGGGTTAATTTTTGTTTAATTTAGCATAGGTGGGAATGTCTTTGAAGATGTTACTCTATTCTACCTTGGTAACTGTTTTTGATTAAGACTAGAAAAAACCTTTCACTTTGTCTGATTCTTTTATGATTAGATTGTCGTTTGTTCAGAGCTCTTTTATAGCAGTATTTTTTCCGCTGGTAAGATGTTGTCTTTTAGTTGATGATGTTTGTGTGTAGCTAGGATATTTTTATCTGGTTCCGTAGAAAGGAGATCTTTGGCTCTGTGGCTGTTGATGGTTTTGGCAGTTGATACTTCTGTCTGTCAAATGGGTGGTTGCTGATTGATAGATGATTCTGATTATTTCCTTGGGGATATATCTCCTATTGGGTCTTGGTTAGTAGAGGATGGAGATACTTCTGTCAATCAAATGAGTGGTTGCTGATTGATAGATGATTCTGATTATTTCTTGGGGATATATATCTCCTATTGGGTCTTGGTTAATAGAGGATGGACAAACGTTGTCTAGAGTGTATCTTTGGAGCTTTCACTTGTGTCTCTTATAGTTTTGTGTGTGGAGTTTTGGGGGCATTTGTTCTTCCTTTAGTTTTATGATGTTTTTTCAGCGATTACTATATATATATATATTAGTTTTTTAGAAATGATGTTGAAATCTCTAAACAAGTTTTGTCTGTAAGTTTTCTACTTGAAGCAAAGTTTGGACCTTTCGTCAGGAGTGACATGACATTGGTCTGAAGTTTTATATCATTGTCTATGATGAATGTTTGTTGGCACCTTTCGGTATCTTTTCGTAATCGTGCAACAGCTTTGTTGCTTTTAAGTACTAGTAGAATTAATAGCTTACGTTTATGACGTGTGTGACAAGAGTTTTCTCTAACTGTATCTTAGATGAAGTGAAGTTAAACCAGTTCTGGAAAACTGTGGGTCTGTTATTTTCTTGATTATCAATAAGTGTTTTTCTATTAATTTCTGAAGATGTTGTTTTCCCGATAATTCGAATCTATGACATCTCGTTGAATGATTTTAAGGAAACGGCATTGTTTACCCACTGTTTTGGAGTTTCTTTGTAGACAAGGTTGGTAGTCGGATGGGACGTTGGATTCCTGTTGGTATAATGTTATTTTTCCGGCACTGTTGCTACAGGTAGCAGTTAATTATTTCAACAATAAGCTCTACAATTTAATATGTCAAACGAACGCTATAGATTCGATTATAATTTATTATTTAAACCCTTTGAAGCTTTGTACTGTCAGTTACGGTTTGGGTTTTAGCGGAACGCTTCTGAAGAAGTTGTAAAGCGATACTTTGAGTGTGCAATTAAAGAAAAATAACACATTTGAGGCTATAAGGTCGTCTATTTCTAGTATTAAAATGTCTCTTATACATCAATATGCACTAGAGAAATTAATATAATGTATGCATTACTATTCTTTGAGTATGAGTGTAAAATCATGACGACATAAATTTAATTTATTAACACTATCTACTGCATTAGTATGGATATGGTTAAGCCTCACTGTATGTGTTTGAAAAATAAGTGTATACAAATATGAAAATTGTTCGTTTTTTTACGAAACATGTAAACATAAAAGGTTTTATAATTACTCTTAAGCTACCAGGTAAACATTGCGCACACATGTACATAACAGCTGATAATGTAAACATAAGATTTGTTTCCGCTCTTTATTTTTAAACAAACGGCTATTTATCTAGATATTCATAAATTTATCCCGTCACTTGCCTGAATATTGAATTATACACTAATTAAACTCTCTTACTTTAAAACCACTTCTCTATTCATTTCTTTAGCTGGCTATTTCTCTAACTTTCAGCTACTATAATCATCCAATCTATCTGCGGTAACAAGTGATTTTAGATGGTCCATGAAAAAGAGCTCAGAACCAAGAAAGACATTTCATTGAACAGGCATACAAGTCCTTCTTCCTCTTGAATTATTTCTTCCTACTGTAGACAAAAGATTGAAAATATTTTCTATATTCCTCTTCTCAGTCTTTGTCATACTTGCGTTCTTTCTACACAAATATAACAGATTTTTATTATATTATTTGTCTGTTTTATTCCCACGTTCTCCCTCTTTCTTTATGAGTCAAAATACATAGTACATAAACAATTTTCGTCTCTTGACTTCTAAGTATCCAATCTCTGAAATCCTTCTACCCTTCTACCTAATGACGCCTTAAGTTACACACTTCTCATGCTTACCAGGTCTTTGTGCTGAACATTATCACATTGACAAATCAAAGACATTACCACATCTCGGTTAATCTTCTCAATACAATACTGGCTATCGTTTATGCTGTGATCCATAACTCTTCCTAGATGTGTAATGGCTAGTGCACGTGCGCTTTCAGCTCGAGAACCATGTTGAGGAACAGTATTCTCCTATATATGTGCGCGCCTGTTTATTTATGTAGAGAGAGAAGCAGAAAATGCCTTAACTCGATGTTATCGCACAACATCGGGGGTCTAATAGCGAGAATAAAGCTAAGTGCTCGTTTGTCTTCTTTAATCGAAGCACGATACACACATAATAACAGTTCGTGATCAACGAAAAGGGAGACTTTGTGTAGCACATGTTAGAGCATGAACAACACACGCAAAAAAAAAGTATGTAAAATTCTATAGTTGGAATAGAGTACGTAAGACTGTTCTTGATCCGCAGGGGTTGAAACAGTCAGGTTGATTTACGTCACCAATCTATTCTCTTATCAATCAGACATGCTGAAAGGGTCACGAAATTCTGCTGAATCATCATCGCTTCAACGCTATTACATCAAACATACCGCCAGAGGGAGTGGAGAAGATACTCAAGTCAAAAGGGAATCTGTCTCCTCGTGAGCGCTGCTCGCCGAACTATGTTGCTAGTTAGCAATTATTCAAAACTTGTCGTTCTCTTGTATGAGCTAAATTCTCCCTCAATTGGGTATTCGAGCTTGCTTAATTTCATAACGTGCTTTTCCACTTAACATAGTATTCTACCGATGGCTCTGCGGTAAGCTTGAAGGCGTGTATTGTTAAAATTCGGAGTTCGATCCCTTTGTAATAGCAGGTTTTCAACAATGTTCATATTGAGCTACTATTATTGTGTATTTCAGTTCACGTTCCAATGATACTGTTATAGCGGAAATACCCCCTTAAAAAGCATAGCAAGACTCGTGGATTTTATTCTTTTGAAAGACAAAAACAGGTCACCCCGTTACTTTAATATCAGTAAAAAAAACAATCTAAAACTCACGTGAAACAACAGCTAATAAAAGTAATTTTTTCACAACTGTAGACCATTAACAAGTTTTGTCATTTTATATACAAATTTGTACAGCCAATCCTGAGAGCCTCTACGTCACTTTGATCCTTCAGTTTGGACATCTAATACCAAAATTTGGATACTTATTTGAATCATTCCTCACAAGTTCGTGCTAGTTTACTTGTAAATCGGTAGATTTGGTCCAGAGATTCCCACCTACTCTCTTCACCCTCTTATTAATTCAGATTAATGTTGATACCAATGTTAAGCGCTATAAAATAAATTAAATGATGAGTTCAAAAATCAAGCACACGTAGGTGCGGACAGTTGAGTAAGGAGCACATAAAAATGTTAAAATGAGAGTCAACCCTATAACAAACGTGACATTTAGAGACGTATATGCTGGTTGAATATCTATGTGGAATATAGGGTAAAAGGCTGTTGTGACAATGATATGTCTGAGTCATATGACTATGTTTAGAGTTTTTTTGACATTCGAATATATCCGTTACGTAACCAAATTTATACATTCTAAGCAACCGTGAAAAGTCAAACACAATGGTAACTTTACAATTTTCTGTGATGGTAACTTTACAAGTTTATTAATTATTTTTTTTGTTACGTATGCCCTTATTAGACCAATTTTTATTACGTTCACTACATATAAAATGAGTTTACAGATTTTCATTAAACCTATCCTCCCTTTCTGATATATTTTGTTCATACGTTTATTCAGTTTGAATTCTCAGATGAGCCATAAATTCAGATTACGCGGCTAAGTAGAGTCTAGTCACTTCCATCTGGAAAACAAAGGGTGTAAAATAACTAATTGGATAACAAGCCTTGCATTAGGTAGGATAAGCTACGCTTTTTTTGTTACAACTAATGAGATGATACGTGATACAAAATAATGGCAAGGCATTTCAATTCCCGAGTGCATTGAATCTCCTCATAAAACATGCAGACAGTTGTCTTTTACAGCTTTCAGAAATGTATAGCCACCGGTGTGTCTTTATGCCTGTTTAGTTGTTGTGCTTAAAAAACCTAGGATTACACGGAACTGTTACAACGTTATTATGTTATGATTAACACATATTCTAGGCTTAACATCCAATCGAGTCAGCTTTCATTGAATGTGGTCTTTTGAACCCAATAATATAGGATACAAGTTCATTCACATTTCATCCTTTCAAAGGTTTATTATACCTAAAAAATCCTTCTCCACTTTTCGATATCGTAACTCCAGTTGATGCTGATGTATTTCTAGAGTATTTTGCTAAACGAAAGGTTCGTGTTTATTGCCATAAGATATCGTAACTCCAGTTGATGCTGATGTATTTCTAGAGTATTTTGCTAAACGAAAGGTTCGTGTTTATTGCCAAGATATCGTAACTCCAGTTGATGCTGATGTATTTCTAGAGTACTTTTCTAAACGAAAGGTTCGTGTTTATTGCCATAAGATATCGTAACTCCAGTTGATGCTGATGTATTTCTAGAGTATTTTTCTAAACGAAAGGTTCGTGTTTGTTGCCATAAGATATCGTAACTCCAGTTGATGCTGATGTATTTCTAGAGTATTTTGCTAAACGAAAGGTTCGTGTTTGTTGCCATAAGATATCGTAACTCCAGTTGATGCTGATGTATTTCTATAGTATTTTGCTAAACGAAAGGTTCGTGTTTATTGCCATAAGATATCGTAACTCCAGTTGATGCTGATGTATTTCTAGAGTATTTTGCTAAACGAAAGGTTCGTGTTTATTGCCATAAGATATCGTCACATTATATCATAATCATCTTTAGTTTTCAGACTCCCAGAGAATAATCGGGATTTACAGCGACTTTGTCTTAATCTAGAATCCCTTTAAAATAAATTGGTGGGTATATTGTGGAAACAAAAGAAGTGAAAAGAGTAGGCCTAAACAAGTTAGATGACGCTAAGAGAGAAAAGAATAATGACACTAGGGGAGATCTAACGACTAATACAAAAAATAAGATTCTTTAACAGTATTAGTTGAAACGTTTCTTTAAAATGTGACTGAATTTATTTTGCGTGCTATTTTTTCTGCGTTTCATTAACACTGACGTCAGGAGACATCCCCAACCTTTTTGGGTACTATTATCACTGCTATCTGTAATTGGAGTTATACGTTTTGCAATCTGTTCTCAATATTGTATTTTTTTTCTTGCCATATCTCTATTTTGTGTTTAATGACGAGGAACCCACTTTTTAGAAAACTAAAGTTTGGAGACGGCTTGAATAGGTAATGAAGAAAACTTTATTAACGTTTCGACAAGATTATGACATCTAAACTTTTATTTCCTATTTTGTGTGTTTTTATCACTGTTTTGTGGTACTGATATTATTGTCACTTTGGTTGATATAGTTTTACTGGAAAGTTACTATAATACATACAGAGACATTACACAAGGGTACGCTAATTTTAACATCTAAAGGAGAGAGTTTAAAAACTCATTGTCCTTGGATATCTTAAGGCAATCCTTCAGGCAATAAGGCTAAAAACAAAAGGCGTTACGCGAACAAAACTAAAGCAAAAACTACATTGTGGGTAAAGTAAAATGTACCTTAGTAATGTGGGTATCTGTGTAGTAGAACTCACACAGCGGTAGAGACATGCCTTTAATCACATTTAACCTCTATGCAGCTAATTGTGCCCAAGTAGTCGCTCCTATTAAAATGAAATACAAAAGAAAATTTCAATGCTTAAATGAACAATATGATAAAACAGAAGAAAAATGTCTAGGCAAAATAATTCTCATTATTAAATGAATAAACCTTCTTGTATTAATAATGGTTGGAGACGGCTTGAATGGGTAATGAAGAAAAACTTCAATATAAGTTTAACATAACAGCAAATGTACAACGTTTCGACATGATGACAAAACCTTTATGTTAAAT
>NW_013665636.1:488213-493436 GCF_000517525.1 Limulus polyphemus | reverse complement strand
ATTTAACATAAAGGTTTTGTCATCATGTCGAAACGTTGTACATTTGCTGTTATGTTAAACTTATATTAAAGTTTTTCTTCATTACCCATTCAAGCCGTCTCCAACCATTATTAGTCTTAAAGAGGGTTCCTCGTCATCGAATTTGAAACCCTCTTGTATACTTTTCTATAAGTATACTTCCTTAATCTTTCTATCTCTAACACATTTTCTACTCATTCCTCCACCTACTTTTCGATAATCCCTGCAACCTAATCTATATTCACCTCCTTCTTTTACCCATCTTCTAAAGCTCTGTAATTATTATTTCTTAAACTATTTCCAACTCAGTTCTCCTCATTTCCAGACTGTTTCTTAATGTTACTTTATGGGTATTCGTTCTTCTCCAAAACGTTTTGTTCATTCTTTAACGTTCTTCTTTATTGTCTTTCTGACTAAACTCCTGTTCGTTTCTAGCTTAGTCCTTAATCCTAGCTTCGGTTTAAATCCTACTTATCTTTTAAACCGACTTCTTATTCGTCTGCCCTTTAATCAACTATCTTCTCATCCTTCAAAGCTAATCTCTACTGATATCTTCGTAATCTTTCCTCAAATCACTTCCTTTCCTGCGTCTTTCTTCCATCAAAATTCCCCTACTCTTACTTAATTTCTGCTTAATTTCCAGAATTTCAAGTTATATCTATAACACAGTAGTTCTTATTTTGTCATAACTGAACTTTATTGTGTTATTTTATTTGGGATGTCATGCTTTCGAGCTGATGATTAAGCCTTTCTTTAAAATCTGTTTTTCTCTGTGCGAGACAGTAACGGTGATGCCATTTATTTTTTTTTCTTCTTTTAACGTTTGTGTTTTATGTTCTGCACCACGACAATTACTTCGTTCTTATTATAAACAGTTTCTATATTCATTACTTTCACGTGTTTCTTAGAAGCCTGATATACTGTCACGCAATTACACTTTATAGCGTAAACTTTACACAGAAGAAAACTACTTTTTCAGCTATAAATGAAATCACTTTCAGTTTCTCTAGATTTCAAACCCACGTGAAACTATGATAATTTTTTAACTTTGGCTCTTCGCTCTAACGTTTACCTTTTGCAGAATCTGGAAAGGCATTTTAACTCTATAGTTGTGTGATTAAAAAATGAGCTGTGATAAAAGCGTGTGGGGTACTGGTATCTTGAGTAGACGCACTGTTCCAGCGACTTTCTTTTTTCTCTTGCTACTGAGAATAATATCTTTGAAAATTTTCACATTCGTAAAAAAGTGAACGAATATTGACTTTGACAAAGCATGAGGAATACTAGTATCTAGTTGAGAAAAGGAAGTGGGATGTTTATGTAATATTTTGAGTAGTATGGATGATACTGGGGGAGGGGTTGAGGAACAGGATAGGATTGAATGTCCATCCATGTGAAGCTTGGGATTATATGTGTGGTATTGGGAAGTGGGGAAGAAAATAGCATACGATGGAAAATAAACCTCAACTTTGGGATGGTAGATGGGGGGGGGGATACTGTGAGGTGCGGAAGAAAATAGCAAGTGAGAATGTGAATGTCATGTTTGGAGTAGTATGGGTGATACTAAAGGGTGGAAAAAGAGGGTGAATAGGGGGAGATGTGCATGTGAAGCTTGGGATGATAGTGATTATACTGGGAGGTGGGTGAGGAAAGAGTATTGGATGGGATGGGCATGTTAAGGTTGGAATGGTATAAGTGGTACTAGGAGGTGGGAACGAAAGGATATAAAATGATATGTGCATGTCGTAACTGGGATGATATGGACGATATTGCGAGTTGGGGAGGAAAGCGCATAGGATGGGATTTGAATTTCAAGCTGCAGTAGTATAGGTGATATTGAAAGATGGGGAGGAAAGAAAATAAGATGATATATGTTTGAAGTTAAGCACAAAGCTACACAATGGGCTATCTGTGCTCTGCCCACCACGGGTATCGAAACCCGGTTTCTAGCGTTGTAATCCGAAGACATACCGCTGTGCCACTGGGGGACAAATAGGATGATATATCCATGCCAATGTAAAGATGGTATAAGTAATACATGAAGATGGGAAACAAAATAAAATGTCGTATTTGGAATTGATAAAAAAAATTCAACGAAATTCAATTTATCATTGTAAAATATTAATTATGATTATCGCATTAACCTGAATGTCTATATTTGTATATTTATCTATCTATAACGTATAATTTAGTCTTTTATTTTACATTTCTTGCAATAATAAAGCCCATGGATTTGAAAGTTAGATTGAAACACTGTATTATAGCAATAAACTTTCAAAAAGTGGAAAGCAAATCTGTACTGAAATTAACATATGAAAGTATATGACAGATTTCGATGGACGTTCGTGACTGAAGCTTGAAAGAGAAACCAAAACCAAATCCATCTAGAAATTAACATCGATCTCCTTATGTTAACAGCGCAACAAATACGTTATCTTTTTAATATTCTTTGATTTCATCCGCCACACCTCCTAAATAAACGTTAGTTGTTGCGCCCCACCCTGTGAGTGTCCTTTCTGTTGGAGATACAGTAAGGGGAAATCATTTCATGCATCATGTGGTGATTTCAGTTTGCTAATGAAAAACATACACATTTTGCATCGACGTAAGTGAGAAAAAATAACTAGAACATTCTATCTCGACTTTATTTCTGATAAACTAAATGTATACACTCCATGCTGACTTAATCTGATAAACTGCTATTAAACAGTTTGTGGTAGCTCCTGTCTGTAAACTAATCTTACATAATCTGCACCAACTTCAGTTTCTAACGTAATAGGTGCATTTTGTGGCAACTTCTGTTTGTAAAGTAATAGTACACGTTCTGTTTATAAGGTAATAATGGTGTACAGTCTATGGTAACATTACTTTGTATATTATTAGTATGCATATTATGCCAACTTCAGTTTGTAAAAGGCATACTTTCTCTACGAAATTCAGCTTTTAAGGACAACATCTGTTTATAAGGTAATGGTGTATATTCTATGGTGACTTTACTTTGTATATTATTAGTATACTTTTTATGCCACTATCAGCTTATAAAGTCATACTTTCTGAGCCAGCTTCAGTTTTCAATCTGGTAGGTTATAATATACTTGCTTCAGTTTTCAATCTGGTAGGTTATAATATACTTTTTTTTACTGTCTCGTCCAGGCAAAATAATGAAAATGTAAAAATTTTTATTTCTTAAACACATGCTAAAATCAAGTTGTTTTTATCAACTTATCTAAATTTCTTACACTGTGAAATTCGAACATATGCTTTCCAGTTATTCTGAGTTCACGAAGCTGAAATTGTATGCATAGAAATAGTCATTAAAGAATGCGTTCAATATCTGATGAAATAAAACAACATTTTTAAAAAAGCTCAAAAACTCATTACATTAATGTACCTTGAGGCACTATCTTCATAAAACTGCTGCCTAGTTTTACATGCGATGCTTATAAACATAGAAATGTACAAAAAAAAAGAAACATTACTGAAACGTTTTGCTTATCCTTATTATCGGATAACTACAGCACAGCAATGGCTTTTCTATTTAAACAAACGAAAAATTTCCATTTTCTCCGTTTACTTTCATCCGCGGATAAAAAGAGAGATACAGTGTTTTACTACCAGTTTTTCTTTAGAAGGCGTGTCTTTTCGATTCATCACCTTCACTATTAGACTGATTGATGGGAAGTGAAATTGTCCCCCCCCCAAATAATTCTACAAGGATTTTGAACGTTTCAGATGAATTCACGAAGAGCTTAGCTTTCCAGTGTGATTTACATTCCACAAAGGAAATGAACTCTCTTTATTTCTTCTTTCAGCTATATATCACAGCCGAGTGAACCATAATAGCGTTGCATTATACGTCTACATTGAACTGCAAGAAAGTGAATGAATTTAACCTGTGAACCAAATCCTTTGTAAAACGTTCTTTGCTGCCCGTACATCGATTTTCCCAATTTTTCTACGTGTATTTTTTTTTTTTCATTTCTGCCGTCTTCACATATCAGTCTTGTTATTTCAGGTTTTAAGTTCAACCATTTTTAATCAGTAAAGTAAACTATGCAGTTAGGGGATCAAAGGGGAAATGTAATTAGAAAATACAGCGAACGAGATATTTGAATTAGATATAGATTTTTCCAAATCGGAAGATGGAATTGCAATTATATTTCTCCTTTTAATTATCAAAGCAGACAACGTCATTGCTTTCAAGTGCCTTTTTTTTGGCTTTACATTCTCCAGCTCACGTAGATTAATGACGAACAGAACTTGAAATTGATACTTCTGTAGGATACACGTGCGAATGTAAGAGGCCGAAAAGTTTGACGGCATTTAAAGTGCTTGAAGTCATAAGAGGATAGTTTCTAAAGCGGGATTAATTATAGGCTAACAGAGTAAGTGCAGGTTCATAGCTTAAGGTGGTCACTATTATCAATGTGTTATTGTAATAAAACTTTAGTGTCATAAAGGATACAGAAAGCTCCAGGCCAAGATAGATCAAGCGTTAAAATAATACGAGAGATAATTGATCGAGAACAGACAAAACAGCTAGAGTAAACATCATATATTAATAATGACACGTTCATGGAAATTTCGCGTATCTCTGCAAATAATCATCTATCTATGTATAATGAACTATAAAAAATACATCATGGACTTTTAAAATCATATTTCGTGTACGTATAAATATAATCATTTCTATATCTATAATATTTTATATAATACATATTACGTGATTTCGAAACATTTTGTGTAGGTATGAACATACTCATCTGTCTATCTGTAGCAAGCTGTAAAATCCACGCCATAGAATTTCAAAACATATTTCGGATAGGTATAAATATAATACTCTTTCTTTAATAAACTACTGAACAAATTCAGATGTACTTTAAATATAATAATTTATCTACAATAAACTACAGAACCAGTTCAGATATATGTATAAATATAATAATTTATCTACAATAAACTACAGAACCAGTTCAGATGTATATATAAATATAATAATTTATCTACAATAAACTACAGAACAAGTTCAGATGTATATATAAATATAATATTTTATCTACAATAAACTACAGAACCAGTTCAGATATATGTATAAATATAATATTTTATCTACAATAAACTACAGAACCAGTTCAGATGTATATATAAATATAATATTTTATCTACAATAACTACAGAACAAGCTCAGATATATGTATAAATATA
>NW_013665636.1:485082-487308 GCF_000517525.1 Limulus polyphemus | reverse complement strand
ACTTTAAATATAATATTTTATCTACAACAAGATACAGAACTAGTTCAGATGTATATATAAATATAATATTTTATCTACAATAAGATACAGAACTAGCTCAGATATATGTATAAATATAATATTTTATCTACAATAAGATACAGAACTAGTTCAGATGTATGTATAAATATAATATTTTATCTACAATAAACTACAGAACCAGTTCAGAATGTATATATAAATATAATATTTTATCTACAATAAACTACAGAACCAGTTCAGATGTATGTATAAATATAATATTTTATGTACAATAACTACAGAACAAATTCAGATATATGTATAAATATAATATTTTATCTATAATAAGATACAGAACAAGTTCAGATATATACATAAATATAATATTTTATCTACAATAAGATACAGAACAAGTTCAGATATATGTATAAATATAATATTTTATCTATAATAAGATACAGAACAAGTTCAGATATATGTATAAATATAATAATTTATCTACAATAAACTACAGAACCAGTTCAGATGTATATATAAATATAATACTGGTACAGAAATCGTGAGAAAGAGTTTATATCATACTTTTCGCATTAAGGTTCACTTGTTCATTACAACAATATTGCTGAATTAATACCAATGCTAGGAGCTTCAGTCTATGAACCAAGTGTTCTCCTTCACAATGGTAACATATATACATATGTTTCTATTGCTCATTCGGTTTACTTAAAGGAAACGTTCGAAAATCTCGAACTTTTTCTTCATAAGGTCAAATACAAAGAATATGGTTGGCTATTTTGTGGAGACTTAAAAGTCCTTTGTATGTTGTTGATTCAACAATCCGGTTATACAAAGTGTCCATGTTTTTGTGTGAATTGGAAAGCAGAGCAAGAAATCAGCACTGGATAAAGAAGCAATGGCCACGCAGAGTCAACCTGATACCAGGAACGAAAAACATTGAACGTGAAAGTTTGGTTGACACAAAGAAAGTCCCATTACCTCTACTTCACATAACACTGGGCTTGATGAAGCAGTTTGTAAAGGCTTTAGACAAAGATGACGACTGTTTCAAGTATCTATGTGGACAATTCCCAGCTCTTTCAGAAGCGAAACTTAAAGAAGGGATTTTTGTTGGGCCTCAGATTAGGAAATTGACTTCGGATGAACAGTTCGAAAGGACAACGAGGAAAGTTGAAAAAGAAGCGTGGATTTCCTTTAATTATGTTATTGACAAATTTTTAGGAAACAAAAAGGATACAAATTACGAAAATATTGCCAATATCATGCTCGATAAATTCAAAAAGTTGGGTTATAATACGAACTTGAAAGTTCATTTCTTACACTCATATATTGACTATTTCCCTGAAAGTTTCGGTGCCGTAAGCGAAGAACAAGATATCAAGGGGAAAGGTTTCATGAAGACATCAAGAAAATGGAGAGGCGGCATCAGGGGAGGTGGAACATCAGCATGATGGCTGATTACTGCTGGTCACTGAAACGAGATGCTCCACACGCAATACATAAAAGAAAGACCACAACACGTAGTTTTGAGACTAAAAGACATATATTTCACAACAAAAATCAGGATGAATGAGGATTCATGTTCATTTGACATCAATATTTTTCCCTTTTCTTCAGTTTGTTTGTATTTTCGTTAACAAACATAATAATAAAACATGTTCATTGTGGTAAACGAAATAATAATTTGTTCTATGTAAGATATATTTTTTCTTCCTGATTTGTAAAAATTCTTTACGTGATAGAAAAAACGACTATTATTTTCGTAGCTGAATTATGGAAAATCTGTTATTAAAACCGAAACAACTTTTATGAGGCTTAAATTCGTAGCCCTGTGTAACTTATCTATAATAAAATACAGAACACGTTCAGATATATATATGTAAATATAATAATTTATCTATAATAAAATACAGAACACATTCAGATATATATATAAAGATAATAATTGATATCAAATAAGATACAGAACACATTCAGATATATATATAAAGATAATAATTTATCTCAAATAAGATACAGAACACATTCATATATATATATAAAGATAATAATTTATGTGTAATAAGCTACAGAACACATTGAGAGATATATATATATAAAGATAATAATTTATCTCAAATAAGATACAGAACACATTCATATATATATATAAAGATAATAATTTATGTGTAATAAGCTACAGAACGCATTGAGAGATATATATATATA
>NW_013665636.1:479101-485049 GCF_000517525.1 Limulus polyphemus | reverse complement strand
TCAGATATATAAAGATAATAATTTATATATAATAAGATACAGAACACATTCATATATATAAAGATAATAATTTATATATAATAAGATACAGAACACAGTCAGATATATATAAAGATAGTAATTTATCTGTAATAAAATAAATAACACATTCAAATATATATAAAAATAATAATTTATATAATAAGATACAGAACACATTCAATTATTATCTTTATATATATCTGACTGTGTTCTGTATCTTATTACAGATAAATTATTATCTTTATATATATATTAGAAAATTCATGATTTGCTATAAGAGCCGTTTTACCGTTAACAATGAGTACTATTTCTATTCCAGTTTATTCTTCAATAATTGGGTAGCACACAGTCAAACGGCCAGCATATCTGGACTATAAATCCAAATATTGATGATTCGAGTTTTCCTGCCAAAAAAATGCGCTTCCTACTTTGGAGAAGTGGGGGCGATAGCATAAGAACATTAAAATCGGAACGTTTTAGTATTGTAGAGAATAGATAAACAGGTTACTAAGATTACTACTAAGAAATTCATAGTGACTCGTTAATAAGATTACTGTCAAGAAGTTCATGGTGACAGGTTACTAAGATTACTGTTAGTAAATTCATGGTGACTCGTTACTAAGGTTACTACTAAGAAGTTCATGGTAACTCGTTACTAAGATTACTACTAAGAAATTCATGGTGACTCGTTACTAAGGTTACTACTAAGAAGTTCATGGTAACTCGTTACTAAGGTTACTGTCAAGAAGTTCATGATAACTCGTTACTAAGGTTACTACTAAGAAGTTCATGGTAACTCGTTACTAAGATTACTACTAAGAAGTTCATGGTGACACGTTACTAAGATTACTGTCAAGAAATTCATGGTGACTCGTTACTAAGATTACTGTCAAGAAGTTCATGGTGACTCGTTACTAAGATTACTGTTAAGAAGTTCGTGATAACTCACCCATCATTTTGAGACTCTCTCACCATGAATTTCTTGACAGTAATCTTAGTAACGAGTCGCCATGAACTTCTTGACAGTAATCTTAGTAATTAGCACCTTGAACTTTTTGACAGTAATCTCAATAATGAGTTAACAAGAACTGTTTAACAGTAATCGTAATAATGAGTCATCATGAACTTCTTAACAGTGATCACAGTTATGAGTCACTATGATCTTCTTGGCAGTAATCACAGTACTGAGTTAACATGAACTGCTTAGCAGTAATAATAGTAATTAGTCACCATGAGCTGCCTGACTGTAATAATAAATTTGATTATGACATAATGGTGAGTAATCACAAAACACTTAACAGTCCTGAAAATCATGATTCTTACGAAAGTGTTGAATAATTACTTCATGAGTCATTATGAGCTTTTAAAAAGTAATTCATCAAGTAGTGAGTAAGTCACTACGCGCTTGTGAAAAGCCACCAAAGTAGCAGTTATTACGAATATTTTAACAGCCTGTCCAATAATGGATCAGTGCGAACTTTTTAACAGTCACCATGAGTAAGTCCCTGTTTTTCCTGTTAAAATACTACAGATATTTTTTAGCAGCATAAGATATCTTTTGAAACTGGCTTGAATATATATATATATATTATATAATAATTCCCATATATTTTCAAATATCCGTTAATTTTCCTCTTTGCTTTTATCTCCAATTTTAGAAATAAATTCGTCTCGCTAAAGAAAAGAATGTTATTAAATGTTGTTGTCCTGGAATTAACCAACACGATCAATTATAATTATATTAACATATAAAATCGTTCAGCAAAAGAATGGTATCCACATTAAATGCACAAAGAATAAACAGGAATGGCTCTGTTTTTTCTTCATGTATCAGTTTCCTTATATGGGTAAACACTAGATAAGATCCGAGTGCTCCTCATTGTATTTAGAATGATATGTTTAGTGTATTCTTGTTACTTCAAAGTGTTTAAGCCACAAATATTTCATACATCTATATATATGCACGTAACTTATTACAGTAATAACATTAGATAGATGATCAGTACCCGTATTTCTTCTCTCTATTAACAATCTGATGTATATATTTGGGTAATAACACGTGCGCATATACTAAAATCCCGGAAATTACCAGCTCTTACAACACCAAACACATCTAGATTTGATAAATATTCTAAGTCAATTTTGTGAAATCTAATCCAATGAAATCATTTCGAAATTAAATACGCCATGATAATATAACTTTAGATATAGGAATCTTATCATTTTAAATATTGTTATATATCTGTTAGCTTAAATAGGCTCTTTCTTCCTTATTAAAGCATGTAGTAATCTTATCATTACTAATATTGTAATATATCAGTTAGCTTTAGAAGGCTCTTTCTTCCTCATTAAAGCATGTAGTAATCTTATCATTTCTAATATTGTAATATATCTGTTAGCTTAAATAGGCTCTTTCTTCCTTATTAAAGCATGTAGTAGTCTTATCATTACTAATATTGTAATATATCAGTTAGCTTTAGAAGGCTCTTTCTTCCTCATTAAAGCATGTAGTAATCTTATCATTTCTAATATTGTAATATATCTGTTAGTTTAAATAGGCTCTTTCTTCCTTATCAAAGCATGTAGTGGTCTTATCATTTTTAATATAATGACATATCTGTTCGCTTTGGTAAGCTTTTTTTTTAATTAAGTAGACTGAGTGTTTAGTAGACTGAGTTTTAAGTAGACTAGGTGCTTAGTATCCTGAGTATATAGTCTGAGTGTTAAATAGGTTAAGGATTAGTAAATTGAGTGTTTAGTAAACTGAGTTTTAACTAGACTTTGTGTTTATTAGCCTGAGTATTTAGTAGAATGAGTGTTTAGTTGAGTGAGTGTTAAGTATAAAGAGAGTTTTTAGTAGGCTGAGTGTTAAGTAGACTGAATGTTAAGTAGGCTGAGTGTTAAGTAGACTGAATGTTAAATATACTGAGTGCTTATAGAATGAATGGTTAGCAGACTAGATGTTTAGTAGAATGAGTGTTTCGTAGACTGAGTGTTTAGTAAACTGGGTGTTAAGTATATTGGGTATTTAGTGTGCTAAAGCGATATTTACAGAAAAATGCGAGTTACTTTGAGTGGTGACGGTAAAATAAAACTTAAATTAATACTAGTGGATATTAATCCGGTTTGACCTTGACAAAATTAAAGATAAGCACAAAGGAGACTACAATATAGATATTCGAATCAAATAAATGCTAAAAATAAAGCCATTAGCTATAACGGATTAGAACGGCTGAAATAATTGCACTACGCTAGATGCACAGTAACAGACGTAAGTAAAGTGAATGTTACAATAGATACGTGAATAAACTGGGTGATAATAATACGGTCGCTATGCATGTTAACTTAAGAAATGTAAAAAGTTATATTAACAAAGTCCAATGATAGGCTTAAGTGCAGTGAGTATCACAATGAGTGTACAACTCAAACGGAGGTTGATAAATATGACGGGAAGTGGAGATTTTTATACCAAGTAATAAAATGCTAGTCATAAGCACAATGAGTATTCTCGCTGATGTGCTAACGAAGTGTGTGTGTGTGTTAACAACAATGCGATTAATTACGCTAATATTGGAATGTTAGAAAACATTACCATTACGAACATAAGTTCATTGAGTGCTCCAAGGAATGTTCGAGCCAGTTAAATGTTAAAATATTTTGGTAAGTAAATATAATTATATCCAATGAGAGAAATACTAGACATAAGCACAATGAACACACGAGCGAACTCGGTGTAAACAACAGTATTATCATTGAGCACGTTAAGTTCAAAATATTAGAAATCATATGCGTGAGTAAATTAATGATAGATAGAATATCAACACGTATAACGGTGGTAATTACCCGAGTAAGGAATACAAAGAACGCAGCAGGTAAAAATAACCAATAGAGTACGTTTGACATTCATGTTTCGTTCATTTGCAATTAAGCACAAAGCTACACAATAGGCTAGCTGTGCTCTGCCCACCACGGGTATCAAAACCCGGTTTCTAGCGTTGTAAGTCCGCAGACATACGGCTGTGCCACTGGGGGGCTGACATTTGAAATTAAGCTTTAGCGTTTTTTTTCTTCTAGAAATATAACTGTAATAAAAATGTATACTTTTCTTCAAAATACGTTACTGTATTACCTATTAACCGGAATTTTGTTGTAACCACCGTTTCAGTTTTCATAGGAGTTGACTAACCGCTACAAATGGTTGTTTCATACTTCTTTTTCTCACTTTTCCATGTGTTCACTAACTAGACATTGTTCATTATATGATAGAAACAAATTAACTAAATTGTCAGAAGAAGTAAGAAATCTAAGCACTTAGACAAAATAGAAGGAAGGTTTTGTATTTCCTGTCATTCAAAGTGGGTAATGACAAACACATAGTAGTAACAAATTGCACTTAAAACCCAATACTCATATTAGCTTAAAGACATCCTGTCAACTTCCTGGGCCAGCGCAACGCCCTCTATTTCTAAGGAACTCTGTTGGAAAGAACCAAGAGAGATAATTGACAGAACATGGGTTTTATGAAGCCATTCATCTTCATCCAGGCAAGAGACTATTGGCAGGTATAAAAGGCTTTGGGTACGAGGCTAGAAAATGACGTTATCACTGATTGCGTCTAGCACATGAAGCTTACGTGAGTTAGGGAAAAAAAAAAACAGCATGACAATTTTGATTGATGGGAAAGAGAAATTCAGCTCCTCATCCGTTCTTACTCTATTTTCTTCTAATCCCTCGCAGTCCGAAGATAATGTACAATATCTGGCTATAGCTTAAACTTCGGATTTTATCCTGATCATGTAAATAACCGAACAATTCAGTTTTACTGCGATGGCCACTATTGTTTCATAATGCAATGTTGTCTATTGGCTGAATCATCACTAGTATATACACGTATTAGAGATGTTCATCTATTTTACTTCACACATAAAACATCTACATCTTACAGAAGCACTAGTTCATAATCTGGCAAACAATCAAATAAGTAACTTGTATAATTCAACACATTTATTGTGGTTTAAACACGTAAATTTGTACCTGCAAATAACATATCGAAAGACAGGCATTTATTCGATATGTTAAACACCAAAGCCACATTGGACTATCTGCTATGTCTACCGCGGGGAATCGGACCTCAGATTTTAGCATTGTAAGTCCGGAAACTTATCGCTGTCCCACAGTAAATTTGGAAAGGTTTAAGGACGCTATTATCATAATAAATGCCCAAGAGGTAGCTTTTGTAGAAGTGTCAAAGATATTTTGTATCGGAGTGAGAGTTTAGAAGTCATAGAATTATCACGAAAGCGCTTCTAAGTGCAGCAGATACAATGGAAAAGTTTGTGACTTTATATAGTTTTCCACTATAAAGGTTACTATAGATACGTTTGTGATGATATGTCAGTTTCCTATATACTAGTTTTTGTGATAATGCCAGTTTAAAGTAGAAAAGTTGTCATGGCAATATTGCTATTGATATGCTAGTGTAGAGTAGTTACTATGGAAACATTTTGGATAAGATGTCAATTAAAAATACTTAGTATACGAATACTTGTAATTAAATATTAAAATCAAGTATGATTGTTGTAGGGATGCGTTTGTAGCGATGTTTCAAACTTTGGGCAGTTACGATGCGTTTAGAGCAGTAAGCCTGGATAAATTAGGTCGTCAAGAAATCAATGTCGCGTTTTGGAACACTTTCATTAACCACTCCTCAAAAAATGTCCATCATGTATAATAGTTAAACGAACCACCTAAACGTCACTTTAGTGTAGCCTATATAATGTGTAAAGTTTAGTATATTCTAATCTCTTACAGTGATGGCACACAACAAGACACACATTCGGCATGCAATGCTGTTCGAATACAAGAAGGGAAACAACGCTTCTGTAGCCACAAAGAATATAAAGACGTTTCTGGAAATGTTTTGAACG
>NW_013665636.1:444462-478124 GCF_000517525.1 Limulus polyphemus | reverse complement strand
TCTTGGTGACTCAAGTAGTAAGAACATACAGTAGTAGTAGTTCTGGCCATCTTGGTGATTCAAGTAGTAAGAACAAACAGTAGTAGTAGTTCTGGCCATCTTGGTGATTCAAGTAGTAAGAACAAACAGTAGGAGTAGTTCTGGCCATCTTCGTAATTCAGGTGATAATCTTAACATTTCATAAATGTTTTCGACCCTTTCTCCTAACTTGTTGCAGAATAATGAATACCTTTTACTCCCATGCAAGATATCGTGTGAATTTACTGTAAGGAAACATAATTTTACATCCTCCTGTTTTGTAACACGGAATAATTTTATAACATCCTATATTTATACAAGATATTCACACGAGGGAAGCTTAAAAAAAAGAAATTTGCAAACATTAATGCTATCTCATACAGTGTTATATCCTGAACAAACAGCATAAAACTCACTTATTAAGCCTAATGGTTTACGAAGGGCAATATAAACAGAATATCAGTTAGACAGATCCTTGGAGCCCATAATATATATATATATATATATATATTTGAAACATTTGTTTACACTGATGTCATAAAACTCGGCAAAGCATCAAGTTGGAGATGTTTTAAAACTGATTTCGCAACTTGTAAAAGTTCGAAAAGTAAATAAAGTTCAGTAATGTTGCTTTGTTTTCCATTTATGTTAAAAAAGAGAAGGAAGAGTACGACACGTTTTATTAGTTGATTTCCTTCATATATTTTTTTATTAAAAAACACAAACGAAGAGTTGTCTAAGTTGGTTCTGGTTTCATTTTTTAGCTAAACAAATGTAAAGGGCCTGTGTTGTATGTACCAAATAATTAATTATTGGGCCTGTGTTGTATGTACCAAATAATTAATTATTGGGCCTGTGTTGTATGTACCAAAAAATCACACAAAAAAGCTGATGCTAAAATGGTTAAAATTGCTCGATTTGATCTAACTGTTTGTTTCATCTCATATTTTTTGTTGTCACTATGATTAAATATTTTAACAAAATAAACTCTTTAATATAAGAAGAAATGTGTTTCCCGCGGTTACAATTCTGAGGTATCCCGAGTTTCCCCCGAGGTAACAGTTTAAATGGCGAGAGTAGTTACTGCAGGAGTTTCCAAGTGATCACGTGCAGATGATGATCCAAAGATCAAAGTGCAGGTAGGAATAGGTATCTATGGTATATTATCAACAGTGATTTCACAACTGTATACACGTTGTCTGTGAAACTTCTAGTCTTACAATCATGGGGAAATTCGTTTTGGACTAATATGGTTAGGTAGGTTATTTAGACTGCTTTATCTCATAATATATTACTTAGCATTCATGAACAATAACCATATCGAGTAATGATTGGTCTAATTAGTCCATTACTGACTGTTAACATTGTAACCCGTATATAGATTCAAAACGTTTGATTTCGTTAGCTTTTTTCTTAAGTTTGATTTGTGATCTAAGTAGATGTATTTTCCCACGGGGAAAAAAACTGGGCGTCAACCAATTGGAGGGCTATACGATGGCTGAAGATGACAACAAAATCTTTACCATTTGATCGTTAATGCATTATCCGCAAATAGTCGCAATACGCCTGTCCTCAGTTGTTAGACTATAAGCAGTACTACGTATTTATATCATACAGACAGATAATGGAATACTGCTGTAAACAAGATATTAAATGAAAACACTACACCATACGCTGACAAGAACTTAACTGTGCAAGAGCTTCTGAAGAAAATGTGCGCGTGCCTCTTTCTAGCTCTAAATAACGTAATATAGTATCAGATAGATAAACGCACGCAAAAACTTCGTACACAGGTTTACAGCACTCTAAAACACTATAGTGTGTACTGTACTGCTTTATTTACTGAATGGCCCGGCATGGCCAGGTGGCTCGGGCGTTCGACTCGCAATCTACGGGTCGCGGATTCCAATCCCCGTCACACCAAACATGCTCGCCGTTTCAGCAGTGGGGCGTTATAATGTGACGGTCAATCCCATTATTCGTTGGTAAAAGATTATCCCAAGAGTTGGCGGTGGGTGGTGATGACTAGCTGCCTTCCCTCTAGTCTTACACTGCTAAATTAGGGACGGCTAGCGCAGATAGCCCTCGTGTAGCTTTGCGCGAAATTCAAAACAAACAAACAATTATTTACTGAAATACTTCTAAGATTACAGTTTGCTCTTTTGCCCCTCCTATAAGGACTTAAACTGGCAGAGAATAGTAAAACTTTCAGTATTTTTTGTATGGAAATGTTCTTAGCAATTCTACGAACTATTGCCGACTGTTAAAGCGTGTGAGTTCTTGTATGTGCTGTGTCACAGTGGCTCTAATCGTCAGCAGTGTTTTAGGTGAAATAAAATTTGCATATGTTACTAGCTGTCCATTAAAATGTAGTAAGTAGCCACTCTGTAATTTCGTTTATTAGGGAAATACATTTCTGTAGATAGGCCACTACAACAGTACAAGACACTGAGTGCCCAGAACGAGCTTGCTAATACGTAAACTGCTGTTTTTGGCTTTATCAGTGTATAGAAATATTTAATTTGACTTTCTATCACAGCACAGAGTCCGCGAGTTGCCTCGTTTCTTCAAAGGTTCGAAACGTAAAAAGTCGTGAAGGAAAGGTTCGTATGAAAAAGACTTGACTTGAGGCACTAATGGCGAAATCAGTGTTGCCAAGACTAAAAACCTTAGAATCTATTGAGAGAACTGTCTCAAGTTATTTGGTCGTCCAATTCTACTGGAAAATGACTGTTCTTCTGGGATCCAGACTAAACAAGTGTGATGAAAGATATTTTATTTTCATTTCCCTTGTGGGTTCTGCGACAATGGTCTGTTTGCAGAAAACCGTGTTTCGCACGCTATAAACGTTTTAGAACTCGTGAAACTTACAGGTTTACAAACTTTTTATTCAAAAGTCCAATTCTTGAAAGTATACTGAAAAACCTGAGAATGTTTCTGAATATTTAGACCAATACATTGTAAGAATGAAAAAAACACACAAAAAAAAACAAACAAAACATTATTTTAAAGAGAAAACGTTTCTGTCGATTTTTATAAAATTTAATCACTTTAATACTACTCTTTGGCTCAGTAGTTGTTTTTAGAACAATTCTTTGACAAAAGCTAGTCGTAAAAATGTTTCGACTGTTTTTGGATATACATGCGTATAGTCACTGTGTCGTTTAATTGTTAATTATAATTAATTGTTTTATGATATATCTAATGGAAAAGAGTTACTCAGTGCCTTTACGATAGTGGTGGATGTCGGTTTGTATATATTCGTAAATTTTCCAGTAGAGTCTTTTATATTGTAAGATTGGTTTCTATCAAAATATATGGACAAACGTTCCTCCATGTGTAATACCATTAACGTTAGTAGTTGCTCTAAGATCTAGACATTCCAAATTTCTTGTACTCTAGTTGTAAAAGTCTCATACGGTTGAAGTTTAATCTGCCTTCAGTTTTCTTGCTCTTTTAAAGTCGTGTTGGATTAGAAATGGTGGTTCAACACAATCATAGGTAGAGTGAACACTAGGTAAAATGTTTAATGTGAAATGACAAATTGATAGTTTACATGAACTACAACTGTAAATGTTAATAGTCTATTTAAAAATATATTTAAACGGAATTCTGTGCGATATTATAATATCATGAATTTTTATGAATTCAGGAAAATAGTGTTAAATAATTGATTATTTGATACATACAACACAGGCCCAATAATTAATTATTTGGTACATACAACACAGGCCCAATAATTAATTATTTGATACATACAACACAGGCCCAATAATTAGTTATTTGGTACACACAACACAGGCCCAATAATTAATTAAAACTCAGGAAATACAGTTGGTAAGTGGGTGAGACGAGTAAAGGCTTTTTGACTTCAAAATAAGTTGTATATTGCTCGAATTTCATTTTATTCTCCTTAATCTTGTGTTGTGTCAAACGTGCCACATGTGGACGTGCATTGTCGTGGAGAACAAGAAGAACACCTTTCCGATTGACGAGTGAAGGGCTTGATTTAAACGTTCCAGTTGCTGACTATAGATCTCTGCATCGACATTTCCCTGTAGATTGAGGAGTTCGAAATGAATTACTCCTTTGAAGTCTCACCAAAAGCAAAGCATTACTTTCTGCGGTTGTAGTCTATGTTATGCCATCACAGTTGTTAAGGCTAAAGTCACTTGAACGAAATTTGCTGAACCATCGTTGACACTTACAAACGTTCAAAACATTTCCATAAACTTCTTTGATATTCTTTGTGGCTACAGAGGCGTTGTTTCCTTTCTTGCATTCAAACAGCACCACGTGCCGAATGTGTGTCTCGTCGTGTGCCATCACTATAAGGGATTAGAGTATACTAAACTTTACACATTTTATAGACTACACTAACGTGACGTTTAGGCGATTCGTTTAACTATTATAGGTGATGTACGTTTTTTTGGGGAGTAGTTAATGAAAGTGTTCCAAAACGCGACTTTAGTTTCTTGACGACCTAATACTTCTGAGTCGGTGTTTCTCAATTGTTTTCTTTCCTCACGGACCCTTTCATAAACCGAAGAGAATCTCGCGCATCCCCCCTTCACCTCCCACCCCCGTTTTCTTACTTAAGTTTATCTATAAAAGCGGCACTGGCGTAAATAAGTATGTAAGTTAACGACATTGTAATATAAAGCATTGTTTTCCTTTAATAAAATATAATATAGTTTCTTTTTCGTTTGGACTATAACATGTAAACTTGATATTTTCACTCACGAACTCTTGGCAGGCCGCAATCACTAGGTTCTAACCACGTTTTGATATAAATCTGATCTAATCGAACAGTATTAGGATGAAGAAAACATTCATCGTGTTAAGTAGATACTAAGAATAGTTTGTTATGCTGATCAAATATTGGTTTTATATGTTGAACAGATATGCATGTTGTTTTACTGAGCACTGTGCTTTGTTAAGTGATCTTATAAAGCAGGTCGTTAAGGGACAAAAATCGCACTCTCTACATCTAACAAAAACTCACAGTTCTGGTGGGACTTCTTACGAATGTTAAGTGATATACTTTGATCGCAAAAATCCCTACATCTAATACCGTGTAAATCTTTCACATAAAGAAAAAAACCTTAGTTCTGGTGGGACTTCTTATGAATGTTAAGTGATATACTTTGATCGCAAAAATCCCTACATCTAATACCGTGTAAATCTTTCACATAAAGAAAAAAAACCTAGTTCTGGTGGGACTTCTTATGAATGTTATGTGATATACTTTGATCGGGAAAATCTCAACACCTAATACCGAGTACACCTTTCTCATGAAAAGCTGCGAAAGTATAATTTATGTAATGTCTTGAAATATTCTGTTGCAATATGGATGTTATCACACGCCTGGGATGTACGCAATGAAGGTTTTGTTTTTATTTTCCAACACCTGTATGGTTCTTACATTTGACTCATGCAACAATTATATGCTACTTGATGACTTCCAGATGCGAGCAAAATGGGCGAGGAGCGATGAAATAGACTATAAGTAACTGGAAAGTTTCCAGTATTTCTACTTGGATAAAACTGACCGAACCATTTTACTAAAACTTTAGTAATGAATAAAAACAGTTTTTTTTCTGCTGTATTCTATTGGTAATAAATACTCTTTTAACCGTAGGAGGTCACTGGTAAGAATAATCTACTACCCTTAAAAAGAGAGAATGCATCTCTTGCGTGAGAAGTAGAGTTCCTCATGTACCGTTTTGTTCGTGACATCACTGGTGTTAAAAACCCCTACACTTGACTGTTCTGATGTTATAAGAATTGGGCGCCAGTTGTCTGAGTTAAGATAGTGAAGCCTGCAGGACAATTGATCACTTGGCTGTCAGTATCATTAAACGATGTTTCGTTGCTAAACAGAGTGAACGAATAAGTGCAGAACGTTAGCGTTAGGCTTAAGGTACAAGTATTGATCGAATTATATTTTAAAGTAATAATCAATGCCTTTAAGTACGCACATTAGCTACCAAATCACGTGCCAACCTTCCATTGAGTGCCTACCATAGAAGAGTCAAATATCAGACAATTTGATTGCTGAAAATTTACATGTAGTTTAATGTTAATATTTTGAAATTACGCGTCTGTTAATGTAACAATATGTCAAGGACCATTAAGGGGACCATATAACTACATTGTACAAAACGTATTTTAATGGCAAGCTCGCTTGATTGAAAACAGTTGTGTGCCATATGCCTTCATTGGGTTACGTAACAAAATGTTATGTATAGCGGTGTCATTTTCAGACTGAAAAGTTTGTCACTCATACTTCAATATATCAAAGTTTGTTTAATATTGATACAAATTTATAAAGTGTTTAGTGCCGGATGTTTGCTTGTAGATAATATATTTACTCTTTTATCGAAGTACGTGAGAACAAAGAGGCTTAGCCTCACTAACTCTAATTAAACGAATAATTTTGAAATCACTTGGAACTGAGTGATATAGTTTAAAGGTGAGATGTCAAAATGCAAAGGTTCCATAATAGAAGGCGCTCATTTCTTTCTGCCTGTTTATAAATGTGCTTACTGCTCTGCCCTCAAAATAGTGTCAGAATAAACAGGCCTAAGGTTACCAGTGGTCATGACTCATTAAGTACCTGTGAAATAACTTCGAAACGGTGTAGTTCGAAGGTGAAAGGTCAAGAAAACACTTCAAGGTATAAAGTATGCAAGGCTGTATGCATGTTTAAGAGTGCTTTCTGCTCTGCCCTCAAAATATTGTGATAATAAGAGGCCTAAAGTCGCTAGCCTTGACCCATCGACTACCTTTGATGTCCTTTAGGAACGTTATATGCAAAGGTGATATGTTAAATCTGCAGAAACTACTTCCAAATGGAAAACTGTTTGTAGTACAACCACAGCCCTCTGCAGTTTGTTTTATACTTAGTTTACAAATACATAAGTTTTGAAATCTAGCATTTAAAGGTCAAAATCTACAAGACTGCTTAAAAAGACGTAAATAATAAGTTATAATTTGTAGTGACACCCGCACACACACACATATATATACTTATGTAACAAAATACGAAGGGCCGTTAGGTATTTCTATAATTAGATTCGAAAATTATGTGTTACTAGAAACACCGTATTTTACCAGCAATGGGAGAAATCTAGGTTATAGTTGACTATCTTGGTGCTTTAGTTTTCATCTTATGCTATCGGCGATATATAGATATAAAAAAGAAGTTAATAAGATTGTATTGTTTTGAATTTCGCGTAAAGCTACAGTAGGATTATCTGCGCTAGCCGTCCATAATTTAGCTGTCATAGACTAGAGGGAAGGCAGCTAGTCAACATCACCCACCGCCAACTCTTGGGCAGCTTTTTGCCAAAGAAATGTGGGATTGACCGTCACATTGTAATATCCCCCCGGCTGTAAGGGCGAGCATTTTCTGATTCATTCTTATTCGAACAGCTAAATAAGAATGAACTGCATAAACTTGAAGTTGTTCTTTACTTCAACGATGGGTTCTACACGTGTAATATTGTTTAATATTAAATTTAACGTTAATACATAATGTATTCTGGACAACTTAACTATTTACCTGTTTCTATTAATTTAAACCGGGAAACAAGCGTGGATTCTATAGTAACTTTTATTATAAAAAATGTTCACAAATTTCATCGTACTTTGTCTTTAGACACGTTTTAAAGTGACGATTTACAGATGTCACGACTTAAAGTCTGTTTTCTGATTTCTGAATGTTGAAATGCTACGATTTTCAGTTTCGCCACCAAAGATTTTTTCTTTCTTTCACAAAAGACACAACTGAAAGCATAAATGACTTTTTTTGGAGTTGTAGATATTGAAAGAATTAATACAAAACATTTTTTCCTCAGCAAACTTTGGGGTCGTTTTATCTTAGTAGTATATCATTTATTTTATTCCTGTATGAGACCTGATTCAAGCATCTCCTAAGCCGAAGTAAAATCGTTCTAGCTGTAATATTGCTTATTAATTTTGTTAGAAAGTTAGACAAGCCAAAACTTTCGATAATATGTCGAGAATAAATCTGTTTATAACTTAAAAAAGGAGACCAAGTAGATTTGTAACAGCATCATTAGAGAACTGTATATAATCCATTATGGAAGTTTATATAACGCATTAGATAACTGTATATAACCCATTAGAGAACTGTATATAGCCCATTAGAGAACTGTATATATCCCATTAGAAAAGTGTATATAATCCATTACAGAAGTGTATATAGCCCATTAGAGAACTGTATATAACCCATTATGGAAGTGTATATAACCCATTAGAGAACTGTATATAGCCCATTAGAGAACTATATATAGGCCATTATGGAAGTGTATATAACCCATTAGAGAACTGTACATAACCCATTTGCTGGATTATTGTATCAAAAATTGTGTTGCTTTTCTTCTTCGTCAAATAAAAACTTCACTCTTTGCCTGTATTTATCATATACCCGAAGAACTGCTCTACCTACTTTTAGCTGCAGCTTTTCGAAACACTAGTATATTTTACGAAATATATATATCTTTTAAGTTATGTATTAAAACACCTTAAATTTATCGCATTAAAATAAAAATATATTATTTAAAATTTATACATATAATTTGAGTAGCCAGGCCATAATAGCTAATATTTATACGTGATTATTATTTTTTGCGATAATAGAGTATATAGTACAGAAATTATTTTTAAGAGCTTGACTAAATGATTAATTGATATATTTTTTTTCTAGTTTAAATAGGTTAAACGTTAAATTCCTTACAATATTTGATTTATAATGGTGTAAACGCCTATTCCAAGCTGGCGAAGCATGGTTGTAATTAATTATACTTGTCATTAGTATTACACTGCATTGGTATTAAGCCTATTATATTTTCAACAATGTTTTTTTTTAATCTATTTTCTAAAGGATTTCAAAGATTTTGAAAAATGCATAATGATAGTATTCCAATCGCACTATGTTTGCCATATGCATTTATAGCGACGCATTTCGCTCAATCCAGAGCTCATCAGGCTAGCTGGGACACAACAAACATAGTAGTTGCCGGAATACTATTTATATATGCCACTTGTTACAACGAAAAGCGTCGTCGCCATTATGTATGGCGAACGTAGTGTGGTTGAAATACTTTTATTATACACTCTTCTAATACTTAAAAATCCATGTGGGACTAGAATGCAGTGTTAAAAATTATAATAGACCTAGTACTAATGTATACAAGTATAATTAATATATCATATTGTTTTATTTAAAGGAATATATCCACAATCGTATTCTGTCATATTTCTAATACTCAGTCGTAGAAATTCTAGACAATAGGGCTGTTCCAACTTGAAAATGTATGCTTAATTTAAACAACACAGAGAAAAATGACTGGATTATCTGTTTGGCTTTCCACGCACGTTTCTCGCAACAAAAAATATTGTTATGACGTGTTTTGTCAGTGGCGGTGTACGTTGCAATTGGTCGTTATTTTAAGTGTTACCGCGGGAAAGATAGTTTCGTAATGTTATAGTCGCGAGAAATGATATCGGCCTACGTTTTAAAGCTTATGTTCTTATTGATGTGTTTTTGTCACCAGCATGTATGTAATAAGATGTGTATAGACTTCTTTCAGTATTATTACCTGAGCTTTACATGTTAATTAAGTTCATTGTTTTTGTTTAACATTTGACTAGATTGCCGTTGGAAATAATTTTGGAGTGGCCAAGCCATTGTCACATTGCCATTTGTAGGGGTTGGGGGGCATGTTCCCAGAAAATGTTTGAAAATTTAATGCTATGAAATTGAATCTTGAGCCATTTTCACTTAAATACTGCATACACACAACGTAATGTATTGAATTAAAGGAACCACGTTTTAATATATACGTTGTAGCTGTACATGCCATGAAAAAGTGGCCAGGCCATGGCCTGGCTGGCCGTACCGCTTCCTACGGCCCTGGACCAAGTTAAAGGTATAAAAACCGGTCAAAGATCGTAGGTAAGGTGGATACGAATTTACTCAAAACTATAGAGCCACGAACGAAAGTCTACTGAAATGATTAAACAAAAATTCATTCAGCGACCACCCCCCTCCCAATGCTCCAGCACTTGACGATTACTTATGTAACGGATACCTCCCTCCCTAGTCTCGGCATGGCCAGGTGTTTAGGGCGCTCGACTCGCAATCTGAGGGTCGCGGGTTCGAATCCCCGTCACACCAACACATGCTCGCCCTTTCAGCCGGTTGGGGCGTTATAATGTTACGGTCAATCCCACTATTCGTTGGTATCTTATACCATAAGTTGGTGGTGGGTGGTGATGACTAGTTGCCTTCCCTCTAGTCTTACACTGCTAAATTAGGGACGGCTAGCGCAGATAGCCGTCGTGTAGCTTTGCGCAAAATTCAAAAAACAAAACCTCCCTCCCTCCCCTAAACACTTAATATAATAATGCCTTAAGTTAACAATACCTTTCTCAGCCTTGTGCCCATGGCTATAAGGAAGCGTTCTGTCTGATTAAGCAGGAATTTACTTTCATACATATTAAATATAAATAAAGGGAACTTTCAACTTTTCTAATACAAGAAGTAACATGAGTATTATAAACATAATAGGTGATATGTTCCAAGGTTACTTTTTGTTAAGACTTTCTTGTTTTTCACTTGATTGTAAAAACGGTCTTATGATTCCGCAAGACTTTTTTTACGATACGTGTCTGTCACGTGCAGAAAACATAATAATAAAGTACATTAAATCTCACAAACGGAGATTAAGAACTGTCCCCAATGCTAGTTGTTCAATATCCAAAGACACCCTGCAATTGTAAAACCAATAATGTTAATAACATAGAATAAGTAGCTAAAGGGGATAGGAAGTAATCGTTTAATCAGTATGTAATAAAGATGTAAAGAAGCGTTCACATTTTAAATTATAAGATTCACTTGAAATATTTTTATAACTCAGTTTTATCAAAAATAAAAACTATTTATTAAACTTTAAATTACACATATAAAAACTACCCTACAATTATAATTTGGCTTTATACCGAACCTGTATAAAGCTCTCACTTTCAAAAACTTATTTTTTATATAATATTGTTTTTAAAACTAAGTCAGTGGATGAACTAGTTACGTTTAATTAGTGCTTTAGTTTGCATATTAACAATGTTTCTTTGATACATAGACTAAGATCTGAACTCAATTAATTAGTTCATCCATTGATTTGTTGTTAAAAATATATTTGTTTTGTCTATTGGTATGAGTTAGAATATTATTTAGTTATTAGACTGCATATTGGCGAATAAAAGATATTTTAATAGTGAGTTACGGCTTGTGTTTTATTGGAAAACTTCTTAAGAAGCGAAACGCAAAATGTTGACTGTCCAATAAAAAAAACAAATAAATTTGGTGTTATAAGTTCGATTACTACTCACATTAAAATGAATTAAAACATCGTTCTAAGTCTCTGATGTTAGATGTTGCTCGTATTTTGTATAGTATTCAGTTTGTATTTTAGACTTGTTAGAGATACAGATTTGATGAACAGTCCTAAAACGTAAACAGTTATCAACCATGTATTTTCTGTCAAGTAAACTCGAAAATTTAGTGCACGATTCAGAGGATTATACCCCTAACAATAAATTATTTTACGAAAACTTGATTGTTACCTACAATTTTGATATCTGATAAATTATAAATTCTGTTTTAACAAATTTGGTGAAATGAGATATAAACCTTTTTTTTCTCTTTTCAGCGAAAATCTCCTATTGTTGTTGTTGTTGTTTATTATTAAGCACAAAGCTACACAAAGGGCTATCTGTGCTCTGCCCACCACGGGTATCGAAACCCGGTTTCTAGCGGTAAAATCTCCTTTTACTCATCCTCTTAGTATGACGAGTCTTAACAATTTATGCAATCGACCTAAATTAACGTATATATTGAATAAGTATGATTATATTACTTATTGTTTGTTGGGTTGGGAAGTTCTCGCCCACCAACCATATTCTCCAGATATGGCACCATCAGGTTACCATCTTTTTGTTCGCTGCAACACCATCTTAATGAGAAAACGTATGCAAATGTGGAAGGCGTGAAAGAGGACATCGAAATGTTTTTGCTTCAAAGCCAAGTGATTTCTTTAATCAGGGCATTAATAACCTGATTGTAAGATGGAAAAACATCACCGATAAGAATGGAGACTATTTCATTTAATAGATGTTTTGTTTTGATATATATAAGTTGTTCGGGTTTTTTCATCTAAAAAAAGCGACATTAATTTCTTGACAACCTAATATATGTATAAGTTGCTTGTTTTGTTCTTAGTATAACTCTAAATTTTGTTTATCTTATTCTTTAGAGCTTGATACATGTACAGTGTTGTAGAAATATACTACGAAATATCCAGTCAATATTAACTGATGTTCTCAACTTATTAGAACTAACTGGTACACTCAGTTTGGTAAACAAACTAATACATGTAATTTGATAAAACTAACTTATACACTCAATCTTATACGGTCAATCTCACAACTAATTGACCTAGTCAATCTTACAATACTAACTGAAGCAGTCATTTTTGAAATACGACCTGATCCCTCATTTTTAGAATAGTAACTGATCCGATCTTTCTTAAAATGCTACCTGGTCCAGTCTTTCTTGAAATAGTAAATGATCCACTCATTCTCACAACACTAATTGGTCCATTCATTATTATACTATTATCTGATGCAGTCATTCGTACAGTACTATCTGGTGCAGTCATTCGTACAGTACTATTTGATGCAGTCATTCGTACACTATTATTTAATCCAATCATTTTTACAGTACTATCTGATGCAGTCATTTGTACAATAAGATATGGTGCAGTTATTCTTACAGTATTATCTGATACAGTCTTAGTACTAATTGATCATTAATCAGTTATAAAACTATCAAAACAGCAGTATTTCCGAGAGACCAATGTACTGGTAGTTCTAAAATAAAACAGCAATATGTCATTCTGCAGCTAGAGCTCACTCCACCAGCTGGGCTAACTTCATTACTGGATAGTTAATTGACGTTTCTTAAGAAATTTTCTTTACGCTTTCCTTAAAACTTTTTACATTAAATTATATACAAATATTTAAAAAGTGTCGGTTAAATAAAACACTATTTCTTGCTTATTTCACGTAATCAGTTTCAGCTAGGAATCGTTTTCGTTCTGAGAATTACATATAAATACTCTTCGAAGAATAGTTACAAAACGGAGGGTAGTGGATAAATACCCGGGAGAGACCGAACTGAGAAAGATTCATCCGAGTTTTCCGGGAAAGTAAATTCCTGGTAACATATCGATGTGACGGTTCCACGCTATTGAAAGTTTCTCTAAACATAATAGAATAGTACATTCAGTCATTAGTCTCCGACTGTATGAAGCCATGGTCATTTTCTGAGGGAAAACTTAGGTTTCAAGCCCATACTTGTGCGCGTACATACAAATACATTCCTAGAACTTTGTTTTAGGGAAAAAAAAACAAACCTTACGAATTTTTAAAGTGTTCATTGGTTTTTAGTTTTCTCAGCACAAAGTATACGAACAACTCGGCTTTTCACCGATATAATGGACTTTCAACAAAATGATCATTTTTGTTTGGCTCAAATTTTAACCATTATATGCCTTTCACTGAGTTTTAAGTTATTTTGCTTCCTGTTTTCAACAACTGTAAAACATTTTTCTTTCTTTACTATTTAGTGTGCGTAGTAACATTATCTGCTAACAATAGTTGGCAGATTTCTTTCTTTGTATCTGTCTTGGTGAATTTTTCGTCATTTCACCTATTTGTCCGCCTGTCTGTAGTCCCGCGCGCTTTTATCTAAAATTAGTTTTATGCTATTGGTAACTTAAATTTTCTACCCGAGCATCGCGCTGTGATTAGCGTGCCGGATTGTAAAATCGCAAGTCCATGGTTTGCATCCTGTTGCCATACATTCGCGGTCACCAATATGAAACTGCAGGAGTTTAGTGTGTGATGGTGAAATCCCATTATTCGATTAAAGTATTCCAAAATTTGGCGGTAGATGGTGTTGACCAGCTTCCTTCCCTTTGTTATGTCAGTTCAAACTTAGGGACGGCTAGCGTAGTTTTGCATGAACTTTCAAAATAAACAAACAATTCTGATATAGATGGTGTTGACCAGCTTCCTTCCCTTTGTTATGTCAGTTCAAACTTAGGGACGGCTAGCGTAGTTTTGCATGAACTTTCAAAATAAACAAACAATTCTGATACGTTCATCCCTAGTTCTTTGTTTGAAACGAGATACATTTAATACACGTCCCATTTTGTAAGAGACGAAATGTACTTATCTGAAAACTGAATTTCAGTTGTGATTTGATTTCTGAAAAGTGTAAAAAAGATCCTACGTTAAAATTAAATTCTTCACTCGAAAATTCACCCTCCAATAAACCTGTATTATTTGAGGAATCCCTCGTTTATTTTTTACCACTTTAATGATTAAATCAAGTTGATGGGTGATGTGCTGTCTACTGAACTGTGCTTACTGCTCAGTCCCCAGGGTATCTGTTGAATCAACTCAGGGTTTTTCAGAATAGAAGCTTATCTTTAGAACCGTTTCCCTCGGGTTTAAGAAAGAAACGAGTGTGAATGACTGAGTATGACTGCTACCACGACTCGAGGGACACTCACAGAACGAAAGCTCCAAAGCTTGTGGACATTTTTTTTTTCTCCTACAGATAGAAACTTTGCAAGTTTCTTGAAGAAGCCAATCAGGCAAGAGAAAAGAATACAAAAGATAAAGAAAATCAATTACTTTTTCTCTTACCCTAGTTTTAGTGATTGGAGTGTTTACGTGTATTTATTTCCTTTTTTATGTGAAGCAAGTAATCAAGTCATCTTTTTCGTATTGTGATACCTTTTTCTGTTAGCATTTATGACCAGGGATAATGAATGTTATTTGAAGAAAATGCAACTCGATCTTACCTCTTTTTCACATATATGAAGATATTTAATGTAACCTAAACTGCCTATGTAAAGAGTGGAATCCAGTTTAAGACTTTGTAAGCATTATAGCTTCTAATTCGAGTTATTTAGCTTTTAAGTTAGGCTTGAACTGGAAGATAAATCATCAAATAGAACTTTATATACTTATAATCAAATGAAATATACAGTGATAAAAAGCGATGGGTGTGTTACTTTAAATACTAATTATAAACAATTTTGTAACAAGCAATGAAACAATATAGACATTTATAGTGGCGACATCTATTGCTTGATTTGTACACTAATACATTTTTTTACGAAGAATTTCAGTTATTGGAACTGCTACAATTACATTGATAAAAGGTAATAAAACGCAGGTAAATTTTTTGTCTCACACTTGTGTTTAGACGATAAAATCTTCTCAACGTAACTACACTAATTAAATCTGTTAATACACTAGCAAGCATGCCATCATTGTGCAAAAATACTTTCTTAAAAGTTGATTCGTGACCTGAAAGTGAGATTAGGGCTACTTTATTTCTTTACTGTGAAGTTAACATTATCATCATTGAACAGGGTTAAAGCCTTCCCTGATGTCGATTTTCTCAGTAGTGTGTGCGCATTAAGAACGCGTACTAGACCACTTTACTGTCCATAAAATGTATGTACTATTAGTATGACTGACAATCATATAAACTTTCGATTAATTGACATATTCCATACAAAAAAAAGTTGATTAAGCGATCGTAGTAAAACTAATAAAGAAAAACATCACAATTCAATTCAAATACTTATCAAAAGAGTGAAATAACAAAATATGCTTACTAACAAATAATCCCCCCCCCAGTGAAAAACCTGGTTTCGATACCCGTGGTGGGTACAGTGCAGATACTCCGTTGTTTAGCTTTGCGCTTAACTAGAAACAAACAAATGAACGGATGAAACTTCTAAATATATTCTTTGAATAGAATGAATCATGAGAAATGCGCATACACATTGCTCCATTTTCAATCCTATTTGCTATGAAAATCATCAAACTGATTCTCAACACCCGAAAAACTAGTTAACACATAGTTTTTATTGACTTCTTTAGAATAAACGCTATTTTCATCTTAAACTATGACATGAAAATGTAATCATGACGGGGAAATTAGGAGAAAGATCCCTGCTTTGTATGCAGGTCTGTCCAGGGAGGCATTTTAGTTCACTCCGCTTCAAAATGTTGGAAAACGATTTTTTTTTATCATGAAAAGGAAAACAGAACCTCTTGCCAAAAACGAAAGGTTACACAATATTTCTCGAACTCAGTCATTCCTTTCCATTTAGAAAGGGCCCGGCATGGCCAGGTGGTTAGGGCACTCGACTCGCAATCTGCGGGTTGCGGGTTCGAATCCCCGTCACACCAAACATGCTCGCCCTTTCAGCCGTGGGGGGCGTTATAATGTGACGGTCAATCCCACTATTCGTTGGTAAAAGAGTAGACCAAGAGTTGGCGGTGGGTGGTGATGACTAGCTGCCTTCCCTCTAGTCTTACACTGCTAAATTAGGGGCGGATAGCGCAGATAGCTCTCGTGTAGCTTTGCGCGAAATTCAGAAACAAACAAACAAACAAAAACAAAACCATTTAGAAATTATCAAACCTCATATATCCCAATACTGTAAAACCGTTTTACCAGCAAACGACTGGACTGAAAGTTATGACATTCGACTTACAATTTGTTGGTCTCGGGCTCGAATCTCGTCACCAACCCTTTTAGTTGTGTGGGGTGAAGGGGTTATAAAGTGATGATCCATTCTAATTTTCGTTGGTAAAGAGTAGTCTAAGAGTTGGCGGTGAGTGGTGTTGGCTAGCTGCCCTCCCTCTAGTCTATTCTTCTAAATAAGGGACAGTTAGCGCAGATCATCCTCTAATAGCTTGACGCGAAATTCAACAAACAAAAAAACACCAAAGCACGTTCGTACATTGGGTGTTAGTAAAAATCAAAATGATTTAGATAAAGTAAATACAAAAATTAGCTAAAATGTTTCAACATACACTGGAATTATAGGAGTTAGTTTATTTTTAATATTTTGATTTATTCAAACCAATGTTCGTACAGAATACAAGTTAGACGAGAGACACAGATTTAGTGTCATAAAACAGACTGGTGAATTGTTCCTTGTTCTTCTGATGAAGAGGCAACGATAGGAACACAAAGCAGGAAAAAAAAAAGTTAAGAAATTAAGCCGAGAAGGAAGAAGATAAACGGACTTGAAGGGAAAGATTGAGAACCAAATGTCACCCCTCTTGCTGCTAGTAGCAATTCCTTATCTCACTATTTACTCTTTAAGCTCCAAATTATAGGAAAGTTGAGGCCAGCCTACCACACACTTATCTTATCTTCTCTGGTTCTGGAAATAAGAAAGATATCAATATGGTTAGCTTCTCCCCGAGAGGAAGAGTCTTAAATATTTTACTGTTTATACTAAGCCCATTGTTTATGAAGGCAGTCTTTCTGACATGTGTGTCTATTCTTGTATTTATTTAAACAAAGTGTGCCCCTGGGGGGCTCAAATTTCTTTTTAGAATAAAAATCAAACAAAGGTTGATCTACGTGCAGTGATCCGGTCGTGTTTACCGTATTCTCATCCTGCAAAAATTGAGTAAATAAAAATAAAAAAAAAAATTTCTTCTTTGAAAACGTTCATTCAGATGTTCAATTAGAAAGAGATCAGTATAAATTCAAGACTTTTCACATGGAAACATAATGCTGTAAGAATACAGATAAAGAAATAACTTTTTCGTACTATAATTAATCTTCAGGCTTGTTATTTATTAAGATTACGCATAATGAGTTCGTTTATTCGCTAACTAAAGAACGCAAAATTACGTATTCAGTGCAACGTAAACAGATGAACTGAAGTTGATGACCAACACCTATGATAATATTGTTGATGAGATGCTACTCATTTAAGTGATTAATTATAGAAATCCTTGCAGACTTTAACGGCAACGATCAGCTCTAATCGTGGCTGGAAAGAGGGCTTCTCGAAGGTCCGCTCTACATTAATGTCTTATCTTATTTATCTGTGTGTGCACGTAATAATATCTGTGCTTCTACGTTTGTTGATGATTTATTATAAGAAGCTGTATAATATCTTGTTTACTTATTTTAGCTTTTATGGTTTTGATTATCTGTAATGGCGCCGCCGTTGCTGTGAACTATTAGTGCAAGTTACCTAATCTTACAGTAATACTGAATGGGGTTCACTCTTCCTGTCTTCCTCATAAATATGGATTTATTATCTGGAACAAAACTCTCGTGTCACTGCACAACAACTTAGTGTAATGTTCTGAATATATGATGCTGTTAGTGCTCGCTTCACTCGTACCGAAACTCTGAGCTTTGTCTCTCACTTGTTGTAACTAGTTTAAATACTGAGAGAGAGGGGGGGAAGAGATAAACTGATGAATAAATAGTTTGCTAATACATACTGACTGATATAAACGATGATATAAAAGGTGAAATTAAGATGTTCGAGAATAGAAAAACTACAATACAACTTGCAGCATATGTCATTATCAGGTTGTAGTACTATCTGGAGGTATGAGTATGAATTTATAATACCAGCAGAATACATTACTATCAGTTGTAATACTAGCAGAAGGTATTAGTATTAATTGTAGTACTAGCAGAAGGTGTTAGTAACAGGTTGTAATACTAGCAGAAGTTATTAGTTGTACGTTATAATACCAGCTGAAGATATTAATATCAACTGTAATACTAGCAGATGGAACTAGTATCAGGTTGTAGTACTAACAAAAGGTATTAGTACCAGTTGTAGTATTAGCAGAAGGTATTAGTTCCAGTTTGTAATACTAGCTGAGGGTATTAGTATCAATTGTAGTACTAACAGAAAGTATTAGTATCAGGTTTCACTACTAGCAGAAGGTACTAGTAACAGGTTGTAGTACTAGCAGAAGGTACTGGTAACAGGTTGTAGTACTAGCAGAAGGTATTAGTAACAGGTTGTAGTATTAGCTGAAGGTATTATTATCCACTGTAGGATTAGCAGAAGGCATTAGTATCAGGTTGTAGTATTAGCTGAAGGTATTATTATCCACTGTAGTACTAGCAGAAGGTATTAGTATCAGTTGTAGTATTAGCAGAAGGTATTAGTTCCAGTTTGTACTACTAGCTGAAGGTATTAGTTCCAGTTTGTACTACTAGCTGAAGGTATTAGTATCAATTGTAGTACTACTACATGAAGGTATTAGTATCAATTGTAGTACTACTACCTGAAGGTATTAGTATCAATTGTAGTACTACTACCTGAAGGTATTAGTATCAATTGTAGTACTAAAAGAAAGTATTAGTATCAGGTTTTACTACTAGCAGAAGGTACTAGTAACAGGTTGTAGTACTAGCAGAAGGTACTAGTTCCAGTTTGTAATACTAGCTGAATGTATCAATTCCAGTTTGTACTACTAGCTGAAGGTATTAGTATCAATTGTAGTACTAACAGAAACTATTAGTATCAGGTTTTACTACTAGCAGAAGGTACTAGTAACAGGTTGTAGTATTAGCTGAAGATATTAATATACACGGTAGTATTAGCAGAAGATATTAGTTGCAGATTGTAATATCAGCTCAAGTTATTAGCATCATTTGTAGTACTAGCAGAAGGTGTTAGTATCAGGTTGTAGTATTAGCTGAAAGTATTAGTATCAATTTGTAATACTAGCAAAATGTATTAGTATCATATTGTAGTACTAGCAGAAGTTATTATTTTCAAGTTGTAGTACTAGCAAAAGCTATTACTATCAGGTTGTACTAGCAAAAGGTGTTAATACCAGTGGTAGTACTAGCTGAAGGTATTAATATCAGTTTGTAGTACTAGCAGAAAGTATTAGTATCAGTTTGTAATACTAGCTGAGGGTATTAGTATCAATTGTAGTACTAACAGAAAGTATTAGTATCAGGTTTTACTACTAGTAGGAGGTACTAGTAACAGGTTGTAGTACTAGAAAAAGGTACTAATAACAGGTTGTAGTACTAGCAGAATGTATTAGTAACAGGTTGTAGTAATAGCAGAAGGTATTAGTATCAGGTTGTAGTATTAGCTGAAGGTATTATTATCCACTGTAGTACTAGCAGAAGGTATGAGTATCAGGTTGTAGTATTAGCAGAAGGTATTATTATCCACTGTAGTACTAGCAGAAGGTTTTAGTATCAGTTGTAGTATTAGCAGAAGGTATTAGTTCCAGTTTGTAATACTAGCTGAAGGTATTAGTATCAATTGTAGTACTAACAGAAACTATTAGTATCAGGTTTTACTACTAGCAGAAGGTACTAGTAACAGGTTGTAGTATTAGCTGAAGGTATTAATATCCATGGTAGTATTAGCAGAAGATATTAGTTGCAGGTTGTAATATCAGCTCAAGTTATTAGCATCACTTGTAGTACTAGCAGAAGGTGTTAGTATCAGGTTGTAGTACAAGCAAAATGTATTACTAACAGGTTATAGTACTAACAGAAGGTATTAGTACCGAGTTGTAGTTTTAGCAAAAGGTATTAGTATCAGTTGTAATACTAGCTGAAGGAATTAGTATCATGTTGTAATACTAGCAGGTGGTATTAGTAACAGTTTGTAGTAGTAGCTGGTGTACTAGTAACAGGTTCTGGTACTAGCAGAAGGTATTAGTATCAGGTTGTGATATTAGCAGAACGTATTTGTAACAGGTTGTAGTACTAACAGAAAGTATTAGTTGTAGGTTGTAATACTAGCTGAAGTATTAGTATCAAGTATAGTACTAGCAGAATATATTAGTATTAGATTGTAGTACTAGCAGAAAGTTTTAGTATCAGTTTTAATACTAGCTGAAGTTATTATTATCAGGTTGTAGTACTAGCAGAAAGTATTAGTAACAGGAAAAGGTATTAGTGTCAGTTGTATTAGTAGCAGAAGGTATTATTATCATGTTTTAGTACTAGTAAAAGGTATTAGTGTCAGTCGTAGTACTAGCAGAAAGTATTTGTAACAAGTTGTAGTACTATCAGCAGTTAGGAGTATTAGGATGCTGTACTATCAGCAGATATTAGTAGTAATTAGTAGGAGATGGTGTTAGCATTAGGTTGTAGCAGTAATAATGTTAGAATTTAGTTGATATGGAGATGTTGGTAATGTCAGTATATCGTTAATATTAAAACAACCCAGTATTTATACTGAGAGTTATAGTATAAATACTGGTTGTTTTAATATAGAGTTATAGTATAAATACTGATTATATTAATATCAAGTTGCTATAGAAGTGTTGATAGTATTAGTATCTAATTGCTATTGAGTTAATATCAAGTTATAATACAAGTGTTTTATATTAGTATAAGACAAAAGTGAACTAAATCTTGGGCAATTGGCGATCGATTTCTGAAAAGAACAAACATCATCAGTGTCATTTAGAACAGCCCCTTAAGGGGAAACATAGATACCTCTAGGTTGAAGATATTGTCTTTTTTATGTCTACCGTGAATCTTATGTTGTGTACTCTGATGTTTGTGGTTTGACTTCTAATATCGACGAACTACGAGATGTTCTTTTAAATCTCTATCTAAATTACTTGGGTGTAGTTAAAGCTACTTTCAAAAAAGTAATACGAGACTTATATTCAAATCGTCGTATTTAATCTACGCGGTGATTAAGTTAAAACTACTTTTTACAAACCAACGCGAGATATATGTTGATATCACTCTATATATGGTGCCCGGAATGTAAACTAAACTTACATTTTTAAAAACTAACAGAAGGCGCATGTTGATGTAATTCTGGTTAGACTACCATGTGGTGTTAATGAAAATTATTTTCTGGAAACCAACAGGAGGCGCACATTGATGTAATTGTGGATAGACTATCAGAAGATAATAAGTTAAAACTACTTTGAGCAAACTGACTGGAGAAACGTGTTAATTTTTTTTCAGCAAAGAAACTGACCCCGGAGGTGTATATATATCAAATACCAACTCATCATAGATTAATTCAGAAATCTGCTTTATTTAAATAGTTTGTGGAACGTATCAACAAAAGGCTCTTATGAAATAACTTTATTTATTTATTAAAACCTCTGTAAGCCAAACTGCATGAGATGTCAAAGTGAATGACCCGGAGATGTAAAAGAGATTATACCAAGAATGTTGAGCAATTTTTGATGTTTATCAGACCTGTTGTCGATAAACATGCACGACACCAGTCAGGATATAACTAAATAGATACGTAGAATTACATGAATTATTACATCGTTACGGAATTATTTTACTGATAGGAACAAAACGGAATGAGCAGGAAATTAATGCGCATTTATACTGAATCAAGCTGATCGTTTGTTCCTTCTAATTTCGATGTTTCATCTTGAAGTAGCCACAATGACTGCTTGTGCGTGTCCCATTATCTACTTTTGCGTTACGGCTCTCTTTACAAAGCTAATGTTTCCACAAGATGAACATACCAAGAAAGTGTTCAGTGTGATGTTCGTTTCAGCCTTGTGCAGCTCAAACTCGTAAGCTTCGTCCGGAAAGTGCAGCACCCATAAGTTACGTCGTTTGCTTTGTACTATTTGATGATTTAGATAAACCATAAAGTCAAAAGACGGCTGAAAACGGTTTGTAATTTTGCATATATCAAACGTTTTGTTTCGCTTGAAAGTTCTGAGGAACTGCTCCCGATGAAAAACGGGTAATAGACGATATATGTCAGTGATCTGCGTAACCTGGTACTGAATGTTATGAAAAAATCTTGTCCTTACCAGATGCCCATCGAAACATGTACGTACAATGTCATTACTTTTATGGTTTGTACAAGAATGGTTGAACTGGAAATATGTTCATGAATGAAGATTTCACACAGTTTAATATTATACAAGGACCCCTAGTTCTCTGTTTATTACGAGCTGTTCGATATTCTTTAATATCCACGAATGTCGTGTAAAAAGGTAGATAGTAATGATATAAAACATATTTCAAACTACGAGATTTATATCTACTAAGCATATTAAAAAAAGCTCGTTTTCCTCAGCTCCTCTTTTTAATTTCGCGAAAAGTGCACACCACTTGTTATAGAAGCATGCGTATTTATTTTATACTGAATCCTGAAGGGAAAAGCTAAGCATAATATTATGGGATTTGAAATTTTTATTCTCTCTCTTCCCATATCGCAGTTGACGAAAGCCTTTTATGGATCCTTACAAGAAACTTCGTGATTCTTCCAATATGCTATCACCTATCATAATACGAGTGTTAAATATTTACTAAAGTTTTTATTTCTCAGTTGTATAGTACAATGGTTATTCGGGTGTTTGAATAAAAGAATGTCTATAGGAACGTAATACATAAAAATACAGGAAAATGTTAAGAATACTCACAAGTAGTATAAAACGGCTAAGCTTAAGACCACCAACGTTCAGACATAGCCGTTTCTAATTTAGGGCTACCGACGTAGGAAAACCAGGTAGCAGCACTCATCGTCTATACATTACTGTCAATCAAACATCGAAATTAGATATCACAACTATAACCCTCCCACAGCTGAATGTGTACAGTGTGTTCAGTGCTATATCGCCTTTTGAACCTCAGCCCTTCCTTTCCGCATTCGCGCTCACTAATCATTATTCCACGCACGACGCTGTTTATCAGAAATATGTATTTTCATAGTGAAGAGTGTGAAAAATTTATATTGCTTCTACTGTAATTAGAGAAAATGTGTTTTACTATTGGAGTTTAGAAAGTTTGTTCCTAATTTAGTTTGCAAACAGAAGTGTTATTACTTTAATCTGGGAAGATGTAAAAACAAGTGTTTGTTATATCATATTAGGAAGATGTGTGTTTTCTGGATCTAGAAAAACTTGATATATTGTTATAGTTTCGAAACATGTAATATTATTTTTAGAAGGTTAAGCGGATTCACATGTTAATGCCTGGAATGTGTAGTGAGGCTTATCGTCGCTAGTTATGAAATGAATGATAAGCTACATTGCTAATTTAGCTACTAGATATACTAGACAGTATGCTCAATGGTTCTCCTGTCCTACCTTTACAAACAATCCAAATTCTTGGAAATAAATCTAATAACGCGTGAAGTAATGTTTTCATAACGAATATGTTTCGATATAGTTTTTGTTATATTCACAAACATTCGAAAAACAGATCTAAAAGCCCATGAAGTAATGTTTTCATAAATATGTTTCGACTTAGTTTTTGTTATATTCACAAACATTCGAAAAACAGATATAAAATCTCATGAAGTAATGTTTTCATAAATATGTTTCGACTTAGTTTTTGTTATATTCACAAACAATAAAAAAACAGATCTAAAATCTCATGAAGTAATGTTTTCATAAATATATTTCGACTTAGTTTTGTTATGTTCACAAACAATAAAAAAAACAGATCTAAAATTTCATGAAGCAATGTTTTCTTAACAAATATGTTTCGATATAGTTTTTGTTATATTCACAAACATTCGAAAAACAGATCTAAAAGCCCATGAAGTAATGTTTTCATAAATATGTTTCGACTTAGTTTCTGTTATATTCACAAACAATAAAAAAAAGATCTAAAACTCATGAAGCAATGTTTTCTTAACAAATATGTTTCGATATAGTTTTTGTTATATTCACAAACAATCCAAAAAAAAACACAGATCTAAAAAAACTCATGAAGCAATGTTTTCTTAACAAATATGTGTCGATAAAGTTTATGTTGTATCCAAAACAATTGAAGTTTTTTTGGAAATAGATGTAATATAACATGAACAATGTTTCCATAAAAAATGTATTTTGTCAAAGTTTGGCCTTACATTCAAAAACATTATAGGATAAGAAATGAAATGAAATTCACATCTACGTGAAACATTAGCATTAATTGTACCTGTCTATTGTTTGTTTCTTTGTTATCCAATATGAATTAACTCCATAAATCAATGACCACTGATCACCGTATTACTTGGAAACTAGAAAGTAGGTAACAAGAAACACTTAATAGTTTCACAATTAGTGATACTTGACATTTAATAGTTTCACAATTAGTGATACTTGACATTTAATAGTTACACAATTAGTGGTACTTAACATTTAATAGTTTAATAGTTTAACAAAATTCACCGTGTCTCTCGCTTATATCTGAGGTTTAACAAAGTTTACCGTGTCTCTCGGTTATATCTGAGTTTTAACAAAGTTCACCGTGTCTCTCGCTTATATTTGAGGTTTAACAAAGTTCACCGTGTCTCTCACCTATATCTGAGTTTTAACAAAGTTCACCGTGTCTCTCGGTTATATCTGAGTTTTAACAAAGTTCACCGTGTCTCTCGCTTATATCTGAGTTTTAACAATATTCACCGTGTCTCTCGCTTATATCTGATTTTAAACAAAGTAAGTTTTTTAATTCGTCATCAATTTTATGCCACTAGTTGTGTAAGATGCACACTAAGTATTCCCGACACGAAACGCATGTTCCAGGAAGCGGGGGGGGGGAGTATAATGTTCCATTACTTCTACTTCCATCATTGAATATGGCCCTGAGTTTAAACGCGAAGAATACAGTTGCTTATGAACCGTTCTGGGAAAACCGGAGGTTACTCTATGTATATAAATTAAATCTATTTGTATATTCACGGCTGTTGTTACACCGCTATTCTCGGTGGCTACTATACATGCTTCTAATTATAGGCTGTTAGACGTGTCCTGCCACTTTCAGCTAATTTATTTTCAAGCTTTAAACACACAGTTAAATCATTTATACACTAATTTTAAAGAAAGATTATTAATATTGCACCAATGGATTCTATTTTAGTTTTATTGTTACACATTCAGCCCTTTGTTTCACACGGCTGTTATAATGTTTACATAAATTATCAATATCTATTTTTGTTTTAAAACATTAATTTTAGATTTTACCCTCTCAAAACATTCAGATGATAATTTTTTTGAACAAATTATTTTTATTACGTAAGTATTGGAACGACGTGTAGCAGGAAATTGATGAATTTCTGGTTCGGTGTTATGGCACCAGAATTAACGACTATGTCGTCCTCTGTGAAAAGTAGTCGAAAAGGCAAACCACAGAACGCCCTCCAAATTAAATCTAACAGTACAATATGTGATAGATAACAGGAACGGGTATTGAAGTCAACAGTGTCTCGCCAGAAAGAATGAAATGTTATGGGATGAAGGTTATTTCATAAATGTTATTAGTGTCATGATTTTTCTGTACTTCAAGACAATTTATCTTGCTAAGTAGAAATGCCAAGTTATTTATGCTAATTCAAAGAACTGTACTTTAGAAGCACATTATTACGGTATTGTGAAACTTTGGAGTCGACTACTGTTTATTGTTTAAAGTGCCTATGCATAATGAAATTCACGCTACAAAATATATCAACGAGGGTACGACAATGGAATATGCAAATCACTTAATATGTCTTTCAGTGTGTAAAATGTATATCAATTAGTGTCACGAAACGTTGTTTTGATTCAAATAAGAATATAAAATAACATAACTACAAAGTGTACATTTGTATGCAAATCGATTTGTTCAATTAGATATTTCGCGATAAAATTCGTTTTTGTAATTATGTTTTCCTTGTTATTACTAGACATTTTCAGTTTAGTTAGACCATCCAATCCACGTGTTTCTTCGACAGTCGATTAAATAAAAACTATTCGGTTTTTGTGGGCTAATTAGTACTGTAAGTAAAAACAAAAACTACAAGATAGTTTGATGTTTATTTCGTTGCAACAGATTTTAGAAAAACTAGAATGATTCGTCGCTCTTAGATAATAATTGTCGTGATCAAACAATTACATTTTATAACACGTGTGATGAGATGTAAATTTCATGTCGTGACGTGGAAACCTAGAGAAAAGCAGCGTCGAGCCTACGATATAGAGATTTGGGTTTTCATTAGTGATACGGATACTGTGCTCACAGCCGTGACGAGACGTAGTCGTGAAACATCTCTGTTGGATTATACATTGCACACTAACAGCAGCACTAGCACATACAGTAAGTCTTTGTCCAATAAATCAAGAGGAAATGAAGAGACAGAAATACACAACAATCACTTATACCAGACAGAATAGTTAATGACGTTCCTCTAAAATCCACTTTCAACCCGCATTAGAATAAATTAAAACTGTTAAGACGTTCTGTAATTAATCACCTAAACCACTTGTATAAACAATTACTTGTGAACAAAAGTACAAGTGCATAATGTAAAGAAGATTTCATTACGTAAATCCTTCTATGATTCCTATGTAGTGTCAGATTTAGATAACTCATGCGAGATTTATGAATCAAATACGATTTAGAGAAACCAAGCCATACTCTACATCTGATGAATGGTTTCATAATAAATGTCATAGTTTGTGAATCCTACTAGATTTCATAAGTTGCTTATATGATGAGTCACCAATTATCGAGGAAAACAAAAGATTTAAATGTATTTTGCATTTTGATAAGTATCATGAGAAAATCTACGCAAAACGTATTTTACACAAGACGTTCTAATAAAAACTTAATTAGATCACACGAGTTTGGTTGTGACGTGTTAAGTGTTTGTTTGTTACGGATTTCGCGCAAAGCTACACGAGGGCTATCTGTGCTAGCAGTCCCTAATTTAGCATTGTAAGACTAGAGGGAAGGTAGCTAGTCATCACCACCCACCGCCAACTCTTGGGCTACTCTTTTACCAACGGATAGTGGGATTGACCGTCACATTATAATGCCCCACGGCTGAAAGGGCGAGCATGTTTGGTGTGAGGGAGATTCGAACTCGCGACCCACAGATTGCGAGTCGAGCGCCCTAACCAGCTGGCCATGCCGGGCCAACATGTTAAGTGTTTCTCTGACTTCACTTCTATAATAATAATGTACAGATATAAATAACTTTTAAAGCTTAACTTCATTCAGTGCGGTGATAACGGGTAGACGTAAATTCTGTAAGTTGGAGTTTACCAAAAAATAACTTTAAAAATTTTGATCTAAAATAATCAAGAGGAATACCAGAACCATTACAATAAGCAGACGAAACAAATAACAGGAGTTTCGGGGGTCATCCTGTGTTTTCTTAAGAGCGCATTCAAGTTTTTTTCAAGCGCAAGTCTACACAGTGTACTAGTTGGTGTGGCCATCGCAGGTATCGAACACTAGTTTTTAGCTATATAAACTCTGGAGCATATTGCTAAGCAACTACATATGGGGCTATATGTTAAGGTATTAACGATTTGGTTTGTATTACATTTTTATTTCCCATGCTTAACATTGAAGGCGATTGACTAATCTCGTGGACGAATATTATGAATCACAAATAGATATCAGCATCATATACGATGTAATAGCAAAATAAACATTGTCTTGATTTTACGTCCTATAAGAATTCTGTCCATGATAGATTTCTCCTTTAACGTTAACGTGATGAAATTCCTCTGTAAGAACCTGCATTCTTTAGGTCTGTCGGCCATTACCAAGCTCAGTGCCTTCTGTTGCTATTCTTTTAATATCCAACAATGGACTTTAAAGGCATGTTATCACGATAAAAACATGTGAGAAGGGAAATTGGATAAAAGTATTCAGAGCATGACAACGCATTTTTGTTGTTATGAGAGATGTGGCGGCGATCCTATTTTATTAAGTTGCTTTGCCTTTATGGTACAAGCTATCCGTGAATTATAAATTGTATAATCTATCAAGGAACCCAAATGACAAGAAATGTAAGATTATTGTAGCCAGTTAGATAATGGAAGCTATTCTGCTACGCTGGTCTGCCTTGAAATATGTTATCAAATACAAGTGTTAACCGTGTCCGTGCTTTCATTTTTCACTAGTTATTTTCTCTCGCGCACGGACGTCTCACCTATATTCGCCTAGCGTTTCATCCCACCCTTCCCCTGACTGACAGTAGAAGAGATGGACTCGTGTTGTATAAAGTACTCTAATTTGATTGCTTTGTACTTTATCAGCATGGAATGGAGAGTACCAGAAGTCTCGTGAAGCCAAAAAAAAGACAGGTGATAAATGACCATTGTGAAAAATGATTGCTTGGTGTTCCTAGAAGATCAATAGTTTACATCCTCATCATCCGGTTTCTCCGAAGTAGAATCAGTATACAGCAGGTTATCCAAGTGAAAAGAAAGACCAAGACGATATTCCGGCTTTCCTTAGCCTAAATTTGGTATTAATGTTGCTTCAAAACGCTATGAATCACTGACTTTTGTCCAGACAGTTTCATCAGGTTCTTTTTTGAATGCTATGTTATTTAATCGTATATATATTATACATGTAATCACCACACATATTTAACATTAGAAACAAGATAACAAACACACACAAAAAAACACTACACATATAGAAAAATATGTGTACTTTTGTGTACTGTACCAATAGGAAAACAAGCTTCGTGACAATTATAAATGTGGTTCGAGCAACAGAATGGACAGTTTTAAAGGTGGCAAATGTGATTATGTATAAGTTCATTCTCGATCATTTGATAAGCACAAAAAATTACCCAATGGGCTACCTGTGTGCTATCCACCGCAGGTTTCAAAACCCAATATTTAACGCTATAATCCCTCAGACCTACCGCCGAATCACTGGAAAGCCTTTCGCTCATACAACCTCCGTTTGACCAATATATAGTCTGTAAACAATGAACCACAAATTTAATATATTTAAATCAAGACACGTTTGAACGGAGTAAACATACTTCTTTCAAGTTAAAGGTCATGGATCAATTGCCATCTATAAGAATATCTTCAACCCTCAGTCAATCGAAATGTCATAAATGTCAAAAACACAACAACAACATAAAAATCTTTCTAGATTTTCAGATTGTTAAATCATAGTTAAGTAAAAATACTTTTGAGTCTTGTATTAGCACGTCCTTCAAAGAGACACTTGAACCGTGTAACATCTTATTTTTGTGAAGGACTATATGGAGTAATCGTTGTTAGAATAGCCTTAGTTATATTTTACAGCAGGAATCAAAGTTTTACTCGCGAAAAAAAAAGAAGAAAAAAGATGCATTATATGTAAGTACTCCTAAATACTTGCTATCATACTAAAACAATCCCCCCCCCCAATGGTACAACGGTATGTCTGTGGACTTACAACACTAGAAACCTGGTCCAGAGAGTCCATTGTGTAGCTTTGTGCTTAACCACAAACAAACAAACGAAAACAATTAAGTCTAGTAACTGCTTTTTGTTGCTACTTATAAGTTGACAATTTTTTTAGCCACACATGTGAGATACGTTTATTTCAAATTTCTTGGATGATAATAATATGAATATTAAGTAACCATGTCAAATAATCGCCTTATAAGAATATCAATTTCAATATTACCATACGTACTGTCCTCAGAGAGACCAGATTTTACGTGTCATCAAATAGTCGCCTTATAGGAATATCAATTTCAATATTACCATACGTACTGTCCTCAGAGAGACCAGATTTTACGTGTCATCAAATAGTCGCCTTATAGGAATATCAATTTCAATATTACCATACGTACTGTCCTCAGAGAGACCAGATTTTACGTGTCATTATTTTCACTGAAGTCTGAAGGAAGTTTCCAGACCAGTTATACTATCAAAAAAATTATAGACAACCTAAACATTCAAAGAAGTTTTTCTGTGTTATCGTTTTTCTTAAGTGTTGACGGAAATGAATTGAATATAGAATAAAATCTTAAGCATCTGTTCTTTGATAGTTTTTCTTTTTAAACTTTGATATGGATAAACGGCACTTTTGCGAGCAATAGTCGAACTAAAACAATGTTAAAACTTGTGCAGGATAACATTTTATTAAAGAAAAACTCATGGACATACTCTACATGTTTTAGTGGTGATCTACAATGTGTCCAAAAAAACTTGACGTCCATTTAATGATAGGGACCAAGTTCAGATATGGAGAGCCTTATATATAAAGTCACTCCTAACTGAGATTACTTAATGGTTGTTTGTGCATTGTGCAATGCATTCTGGTCTATACTGATCAATACCACAACTAAAGAAACTTGAAGAGAAAGTAGCAACACTTTCACCTGTATCAAATGAACTGCAGAAAAGAACTGAGCAAGAGAAGCTGATTTTACAAAGTACTGTATAGCTGCATACGGCATCTACTGTAATTCCCTACTTTCTCATATTTTTCAAATACTACTTCCTAATTTAAATGTCGGTACTTATCAACTCAAACACATAAAGTCCTGTACTCGGGAACACCTCCCATACATTGGAAATTATGTACTGTTCTATCACAAGCATAGCATTAATCTACAACGGATCAATTACGGCTTGTGGGATCAAACGGCCGCTCCTTTAACATAAAGTCAGTTGGTCATCCAATATATGGTCGGTATTGCATGTGTCGATCAAAGGCAAGGAATGTTGAATACTGTACTAATGTTTCATCTGTGTTATGTTGTCTAGGCTTTCACTGTCAGCACAACAATTTTCTGCTCCTTCCAACACCATACAAGCAACATATATCTGATGTAGCTAATATAAACTGGTATTCTGCTATCATGATGTAAATGACTAAATGACGATTTTGGAGCTTCATTCAAATGTTGACTAGAATACATTTGTTTGTAATACAAATCATGCAATGTACAGACAACACGCTTGCCCATTCTGCCAAATAGGCTGACATAATGAAATATGAGATGTCTTGTTGGATTTGTTAATATATATATATATATACATATATATATACATTTTCTGTAACTACACCGCAAGTAATTAAAACATAACATTTTTCTCATTAACAGGTTGGTACGCAAACGTTAATGTCTGTCCACCATTTTGGAAGTTACGATGTCATAATTGAACTATCACATCACTTGTTATATTTTTGCATTTCTCGTCCAAATCTGGTGTAGGTTATTTTAAGATTTTGTTGACTCTCATAAACTTTTTTCAAAATCAGTTTCTGATACAGTGTTGTTCGTTTTGAAAAAGAGTCTATCAGAAGGCTGAAGAGTATTTTGGGGTTTCGAAAGTGCTTCGCCATGAAAAATAAATATTATCTTATTCTTTCAGAGATAAACACACATTGAAAAATGGAAAAGAATTTTTTTCAGCAACTGTATGATGCTTTTTGCTGACAAGTTTATTAAAACTCCCCACGTAGGCTTGCGTATCATTCCGTTCATTATTATATATGCAACATGAGCTGATCACAGGATGTGTCAAGTGGATCACAGGATGTTGTTCAGAGATTTAGTCGTATTGTTGTTACTCAGAAACACAAAAGAAAAGAGCAAAAAAACCTTCCCTATTTGCAAAGTAGGCTTGAGAGTGGGTAATCCGCTAGTAAAAGTCTTTACCAAATTGAGTTGTTTTACTGGCTGCTCAAAGGCATTTGTCATTAAAACCCATCAAGAGCGATAATTGTGAAGGAAGATTTGTGCTAATAGCCAAAACAGTGGTCGCCAAACCAAGATAAATAAGATGATTGAACAGTTTTGTAAAACGTAAAAAACGTTAGACAGTATCCTAATTGGTCAGTTTTCTCGATGGTTGTTAAAATTCAATTATATCCAAACGTACCTTAGAAAGTACATTGTAAAAAAGTACAATGGGGCAGTAGTAACGAGTTCAAAAACCATTTATCTTGGATGGAAGTAGAAAAAGGCCTCCATGGTGCTTAGCGCGCGGGCTTTGGATCATGAACTGAAAACGCGTGATATTTTATACTGAGCTATGTTTGTCTTTTTTTATGGGTTATAGTAGATATACTGATATGCAAAGCTAGAAACCGGGTTTCGATACCCGTGGTGGGCAGAGCACAGATAGCACATTGTGTAGCTTTGTGCTTAACTTTAAACAAACAAACAACCTTCTTTCCAATAAATGAGCCTGGCATCGCCTTGTGGTTAGGGCATTCGACTCGCAGTCCGTTGGATCGTGGGTTCGAATCCCGTCACTAAAGATGCTCGCCCTTTTAGCCGTGAGGACGTTATAATGTGACAGTCAATCATACTATTCGTTGGTAAACAAGTGGTCCAAGAGTTGGCGGTGGGTGATGTTAACTATCTGCCTTACCTCTAGTCTATCACTTCTAAATTAGAGATGGCTAGCGCAGATAGCCTCGAGTAGCTTTGCAACAAAAACAAACAAACAAACTTTCCAACAATTATAACTGAGCGCCACTCCTTTATTTCTAAGCCAACCGTTTTGAAACTTGGAGAGTCTATATCTTGGTCCTATACATCAATACAGCATTTGATTTTTATTTAGACCCTCCCCCTTGCCAATTTTAGAGGATTATAGCTCAAACATTATATAAAATATATTTTAGTCTGAGTTCCCTTATATTTCCATCAATCCAAATGAGATTTGGCACAAAAATACCTTGCAACAATCTTCACAAATTATATAAATCAGGTTTTTTTATTGGTGGATTTCTTGTGATTTTACAGGGGGTCAAAGTAAATAAAAATGCTAAACTATGGTTTTTGGTCTGCTATTTTTGTATATTTCGACCAATCCAAATGAGACTTTGCGAAAATACGCCTTACGACAACTCCTACAGACTTAAGCAGACAGATATGAAACTTGTGTCTTTCTTGTAGTTTTTACAGGAGTCAAAGATAAAAACATTTTGCAAAGTTATCGTTTTAGGCCCAGCATTTCTTTATATTTTGATCAGGCCTGGT
>NW_013665636.1:441041-444441 GCF_000517525.1 Limulus polyphemus | reverse complement strand
TTACACTGCTAAATTAGGGACGGCTAGCGCAGATAGCCCTCGTGTAGCTTTGCGCGAAATTCAAAACAAACAAACAAATATTTTGACCAATCCAGATGAGAAGTTGCACAACGTTACCTTGTGACAACTCTCGGAAACTGGATTAGACAGATATGGTATTTATGCCTTTTCTGCAATTTTAAACTTATCCACTTTTGAAGAATATTAATATTTTTTCTCAAAAGCTTCTTGTAATTTACAGGCTAACTAAAAATCTATAAAAATATGATTTTGTTAATCGTGTTTTGACAACACAAAGGTGGATTTTCGAACAAAGAATTATACGTATACGCAATTAATATAGATAAATAATTCTTGCGTCAAATTCTAAAGTTTATGTTATTTATGTGATTTCACAAATTTCTTTAAAGTAAAAATACCAATTAAAAAGGCTTATTTCCTGCGTTTTGTTTTTGAACTTAATTATAGAAATTATAGATTCGTTTGTGGTAAAAACTAGCAACTTAGTTTTACTTTGTTTCCATTAACATTGCCGAGTTTTGTGTGAGCTGCAAATCTTAATAAATAAATGTTTGTCTTATGGCTTTGTTATGAACGTGAGATGATGAGTTTATAAGTGGTAATAATAACTATGAATACGGTTATTTCTTGTGGTTCTTACTGGCGTGAAGGGATTAGACCGTTCGTGTTAAAAGTATTTAATGTTTGAATAACTTGGAGCTGGGCGTGGCCTAGTATTCAGTGTTCACAGACTGCTAATCCTAGAAACCATAGTTCGCGATTTTTGACGAAAAAATGCGATAAGTACTTTGTAGCCGTGGGTGCGCTGAAAGAGTGATGGTCAAATCCCACTATTTAATGAGACAAGAGTAGCTCAACAGTAGGTGGCGGGTGCTGTTGACTAGCTTCCTCCTGTCTATCATTTCAAAATTAGGGATAGCTACGCACAAATAACCTTTGTGTAGCTTTCGCGAAATTCTGAAACAAACAAACAAAGATAATCGACGAGTTAACAAACGTCATTGACTTTCCATTTGTGTATTTTTAGTTCTAACGTTTAATCTGCAATACAAAGCATGTACCTTTATTGTCATACTTATGCTTAAATAGGGCTTCAATTACAGTTGAGATAAACAGATATTTGACACTGGTGTTTTAACCTGTTTTTTTGTTTGTTTGATTTTGGAATTTTCAAAAGCTAGTGTTTCGTTGTTTCAACCTTTACAATGCTATCAGTAAAAATGTTTTGTCATTTCAATCAAACGAAAAAAATCGTAATATTTTTAGTGTTAATAACTTAAAACACACGACTTGCCAGTTCCATATTCACAGAAAATGTTGTTTTGTCAGTTTAATGAAACCAGAGATACCGTAATATTTTTAGTGTTAATAACTTAAAACACACGACTTGCCAGTTCCATATTCACAGAAAATGTTGTTTTGTCAGTTTAATGAAACCAGAGATACCGTAATATTTTAGTGTTATTAACTTGAAACGTAATATTTGCCTGTTCCATTGTCAAATGTTAGCTCAGACTAATTTTTTTCACGTGAAAACAGTCTGACTTGAAATGAGCTTGTGTAGTATGATATTAGGATATAGTTCCTCATGAACCACTTTAAATACTCATCACGTCATAATATAATTAAGTAATGAACACACGTAATAACATCCAATAAGAGTAATCGAAACAAAAAAAAAAAAAAAAACGTAGAGCTTCAGATTCGCGTAAAAATTAAAACAAAATTACCAAATTCGGTAGACAGCAATTTTTAGAAAATTTTGTAATGAAATATTTACAGGAAACAGAAACGAGAACGTATAATAAAACCTAATAAGTCATTAGAAAACTAAAACACGTATTATGGCGTCTCGCGGTAAGTTTACGGATTTGCAAAGCTAAAATCCAGAGTTGGTTGCCCATCGGAGGAAAGAGTGTCATTTGTAAAGACGGCCCGGCATGGCTAGGTGGTTACGGCGCTCGACTCGCAATCTGAGGGTCGCGGGTTCGAATCCCCGTCATACCAAACATGCTCGCCCTTTCAGCCGTGGGGGCGTTATAATGTGACGGTCAATCCTACTATTCGTTGGTTAAAGAGTAGTCCAAGAGTTGGCGGTGGGTGGTGATGACTAGCTGCTATCTGCGCTAGCCGTCCCTAATTTAGCAGTGTAAGACTAGAGGGAAGGCGCGCAAAGCTACACGAGGGAAATTCAAAAATAAACAAACATTTCGGCTATCGTCGAAACCATTAACGTAAATTTATGGCCAGACTGTAATGATTTTTTTTTTCAGCAAAGTTAAAATGTAAATAAAAATTTTTTATATGCATACGTCGTAAAAATTCCTCTCTTATGACCAGAATCTATGTTGCAACAAATTATAGAGTTCTAGCACTTTACAGTTGATGCATAAAATCATGTGTGAAAAGTTAGCCTCGAGTAATTTATGCTTTAGAAATTTATGGTCACTTCTATAAATTTGTCCTGTAAGATTCAGTAAACGTAGTTTGGTTTGTAGTTCTTTTTTTATCTAGCGATTTAGTTTTTTTTAGTATCATTAACATTTACAGATGGAGTAAGGTTTTTTTGTCTTCTCTTTGCCAAGTTACAATTTGCTTAGCTTTAACAAGTCTCTGTACTTTTTGCTTACATTGAAAATTCAGATTTAAGTTTACTGGTACGTTGTTATGAAACAACAAACTTCAGTTGAAGTTGCTCTAGAAGGTCGTCATGGGATAAGTGTGCATTTTGTTTCAGTATTTCTAAAAGATCACCAAAGACACGAGCTTAGTGCCCTCAGGAAAATGAGAAAAGGGATTTTATTATACTTTGTTTATGGAAGTCAATTTTAAAAATAATATATATATATATATGCAAAAAAATATAAATTCGTTTGTTTTGAATTTATGCACAACGGTACACAAAGGGCTATATGTGCTCTGCCCACCACGGGTATTGAAACCCGGTTTCTAGCGTTTTAAGTCCGTAGACATACCGCTGCGTCACTGGGGGGGAAGGAGGCTCCTTTTTTGTATGATAATAAACTATAATTTAAAAACAAATCATTCAAAGATATACATAATAAATGGAATATTTACATGAACATACATTTCGGTAACTTAACAAAGCCATATAAAATATCAAAATTTGGTGTAAATAAGGATATATCTTTAGATATGAAAAGCCATATATGTTTCATTCTCTTATAAATTTGAAGGAACACATTTAGTGACATTATCTTACTTATATTAGACATAGTATAAATATCATCAATTAAATATCATTAACACGAATTCAAATATAAAACAGAAAAAAGAGTTAATTTTCAAAATATAACGACTAGGGCAATGTGCACCTTAATTGCTCGATTCTTCTTCAAGTGTTAATATTGTGAGGTTG
>NW_013665636.1:436746-440354 GCF_000517525.1 Limulus polyphemus | reverse complement strand
AAATTCAAAAAACAAAACAAACAAACATTTGTAAAGCTATGCACTAATAAAACAGTAGCAAAATACTGTGGTGCCTTCTAATGGAATGTTAGCTCATCGAATATTTCAGGAAGTATAAAATGAATGTAACTTGCACGTCGGTTTGAAAAAACAACAACAAAAAAACATATTTTAATCCTCTTCGAAATAAACCCATGATTTTTTGTGACAATGGAACTGGCAAATCTTAGGTTTTCAGTTATTAACCCTAACATATTATGATCTTTTTCTGTCTAAATTTTTCGTAAAATAAATTTATTATTTTGTCTCTCTTTATAAAAGGTAGGATCTCACACTATCTCTTTTTTTTACCAAGGACATTTGCTTTAAGCAGTTTGTTTTGTTTTTTTTTAATTTCGCGCAAAGCTACACGAGGGCTATTTGCGCTAGCCGTCCGTAGTTCAGCAGTGTAAGACTAGAGAGAAGGCAGCTAGTCATCACCACCCACCGCCAAATCTTGGGGTACTCTTTTGCCAACGAATAGTGGGATTGACCGTCACATTATAACATCCCCATGGGTGAAATGTCGAGCACGTTTGGTGTGACGGGGATTCGAACCTGCGACCCACAGCTTGCGGGTCGAGCGCCCTAACCACCTGGCCCAAAACGAGCAGTACTCGGAGCAAGTTTATGTTACGTATTGTTCACATAAGGTATTTTTCTGAATATTTCTGACCGTCACATTATAACGCCCCCACGGCTGAAAGGGCGAGAATGTTGGTGTGACGGGGATTCGAACCCGCGACCCGCAGACTGCGAGTCGAGCACCCTAACCACCTCGCCACGCTGTGCAAGCAACTTAACCATGCCAGCCCCAAAACGAGCACTACTCGGAGCAAGTTTATGTTACGTATTGTTCACATAAAATATTTTTCTGAATAATTTATAATTATATGTGTCGTATTGTATTATTTTTTGCCTTGGTTGTGGAATTACTCACAATCTTTTATTTTCTTCTACTTTGTGCGAAGGCAGAAAAAAACAAAAAACATCAAGTGATATTACACTCAAAAGTCCCGTTAATAATATCACAAGAAGATTATACCATTTATCATTTCATACCAGTTCTTGGGACAATACAGAATAAATGAGATATAAGATGGTAAAAACCAGAATTTCTTTTGTATGTTTTAAGCATTAAGAGAAAATGTTTTAAAATAAACATATGCTTATTTTCTGACCCTGGATTCTTAAAATAATCCATTTGTTGCAATGAATAAATATGTTATAAAACATCATCATTTTTATCCATTCTTTCGTAATCTGTGCATGGATTAAGTCTGGTTTTGTATATTCCAGTCTTCAAATAATTTCATAATACATAACACAGATGTTATTCAGAAGCAGCTATCTATCTACTTTGATAGATGATATAAATGTCGTCTTACGCATTCTTTGAATTAGTAATTTAATTTTCAAGACGTGAAAGATCTGGTATAAATTTTTTTTATCCACCAAATACAAATAACCAAATTCAAAGCCAAAGACAAAACGCAATTAATTAAACTAACAATAAGATATCCAAGGTGGGAGTTTAGACCAGCTACCTGCTTTACAGACATTAAACGACACTTGCAAAGGATACATATCCCGCTTTTTTGAAAGATCTGTCTTATTAACGTTACTGGTATTGGTGCCAACATCATAGGATTTGAACAACTTAGAGAAAAAGAATGGCAATAGTATAGTAGTTTGGTATTTTTATGAGAGACAATGATAGGGAGATTTCATAAAAATGAGTTGACTGTATTTCTATGTATTTAAATCTTCAAATAAAACTAAATTCACATTTTAACATGCAGTGACGATCCACTCTACACTTATTAGAATGTTTAATCTTATTTTAAATTAGACAAGGTACTCGACAACGGCAATCTTGAAAAGTTATTCTGTAAATGAGGGCTTGGGCTATGTTGAACCGTACCAAACAATCCGTTCGTCCGGCTCAAAGGTACCTAAGCTAAGCGCAGAATTAAACGTCACTTTCGTTTAGCGTTGGTTTCACGTATTTTATTACCAACCTTCGAGTTCACGAGAACCCTAATTCGAGATTCAAGTCGGTAAAATATAAATGAATGCCAAGTTCTAACCATCTTTCCTATTCCATATTAATTAAAAATCGAAATTTAAGAAGAGGGGTAATCGAGTTTATATGCCAAATTTCCCTGAAATTGGCCCAGCTAGTTTCTCATATCAAAATCCTACAAACATACAATTCTGCTTTATAAATATAGATCTAAAATACGTTTAGAGAACCAACAATTATTTAATATGCACATTTTAAAACAGTTCCATTTGATAAGTTCAGAAATACTGCGTCTAAAGCAATTGCTTTTATTTTTTGCAACTTTCATAACACTTACATTTGGGAAGTAGTTATTTTCTGAGTATTTTCGGTTTGTTTGTTTTCAGCAAAATGAAACGCAATGGACTATCTGCCCTGCTTACTTCAAAACTGAACACCAAATTTTAGTGTTGTATGCCCTCAAGCTCTTGGAAAATAATACAAGCTTTTTTATGTTTTGTTTTTTACTTTTTTGCGCAATTTTTTCTTAGATAGATATTTTATCTAAGCTTTCTTGCAAAATTGTGTGCTATTAATAGGGGTAGACATTCTTCCATTTTATCATTACTCTTCGTATATTTTAAAAATCTAACGTAGAAATATAAACATTATACAATAATTGCTGGTTACTGTTATTCAAAAAAACTTATAAAAAAGGATAGAGAAAGCAGTCAATAACTGTGTTTGTCCTACATGAAATACATAACAAATAAAATTTTGGGGTTTATTCTACCATGAAATACAACTTAGAGATACAAACACTGAGTATACTTCATTCCAGACAGTAAGAACCAACGAAGAACGCATTCAAGGGATGAATAAATGTGAGCGCATAATATTTTCCTAGTGCAAAAGAAATAAAAAAGGTATTCTTTAGAAAGCTGAATTTCACTGAAATCAGTTTCAAAGAAGAGAAAATTTCTTTGCCCACAAAGGTTGTTTATCAAGCTGTCCGGATAATATTGTGAAGAAAACTCGTTGAAGCAAAACTTTTTACTCGAAACTTTGTATAAATGTATTGTCATGTATTTTTGAATAAGGACATGCAGTTATAGGATCTTTAACATCAAGTTATGTTTTTTGAAAAGTATGTAAATGTTGTTAGCTACCACGATCACGATTTAAATGAAGTTAGCTGTTTGACCATGAAATACCAGAGATGTTAAATATGAGGTATTTTTTATATATATTTAAAAATATATATTAAACTACTCGGAATTTACTGGTTTACCTGGACTTCTCAGTAACAGTTATTTACCAACTAAGAATCCGTAAGATTAGACGAGTTAGAATACAGATAAACTGCTGCCTTATTAAAAGACTGCGTTCATGAATTCTTAAACCCTTTAACTAGAAATGTCAAAAATAGTCGATCCTGGTACGGGCCGATCATGGAATACTTGTAATTGTGCTTGAACTCTGAATCCGACGATTTAATGTCCATTTGCCTAAAAAACTGCGCACTCCGCACTTTGAGGCTGTGGGTACGCTACAAGAGTATAAC
>NW_013665636.1:413171-436220 GCF_000517525.1 Limulus polyphemus | reverse complement strand
AGGCACAGTATAACAGTTATTTCCAACTATTCGGTCAGACAAGAGTACTCCAAGAGTTGGCGGCGGATGCGCAGATAGCCCTTGTATAGCCTAACAGGAAAATTTTAAACAAACATTTACAGGTACTCTATAGCACTGACATGTTCTCCAGTTATATGAATATCAGTACTACTGTTCTTTAAACCGAAGACATTATATTTGGTCTGTTACAATTCTCATTTAATTGTGGGTATTTTTTGTAAATGGTTTCATTACTTGTATTATTATTTCATTTTGAAAAATGTGAACTTTAAAGATTTCAATGATGCCCTGATAATTTTTTTATGCTAATATTCAGGCCCCTTTCAGTTTTTGTCGAAATAATATAAAAATTAGATATAATTTTAGAAGCTAGCAGTTTTTATAAAGTCCAGGTAATTTTGTAATTTGACAAATAAAAGCCTAATAAATTTTGCATTTTTTTTGCGCCACACAAAAACATTTTCGCCATATTCTTCATTTAGATTAACTGCTCAAAAGCTGGATTATATATATTTATAAATTCTTGTTGAGTGTTACATAAAGCAATCAACTTCTAGGTATTTGTTTGTTTTGAATTTAGCGCAAAGCTACACAAGGGCTATCTGCACTAGCCGTCCCTAAGGCAGCTAGTCTTCACCACCCACCGCCAACTCATGGGCTACTCTTTTACCAACAAATAATAGGATTGACCGTCACATTATAACGCCCCCACGCCTGAAAGGGCGCGCATGTTTGGTATGACGGGGATTCGAACTCGCGACCCGCAGACTGCGAGTCGAGCACCCTAACCACCTCGCCATGCTGTGTACTTGTTAATGTTTGCAAGTAACCTAAAAAAATAAATAATATCCACTTATGTGTTCAATATAAAAAGTTAGGAATAATAGCTTGTGAAGATATTTAACGTTCGAGTTTGTTGTTAAACACAAAGCTACGCAATGGGCTATCTATCCTCTGCCAATCGAGACTCAGTGTTAGCGTTATAAGTCCTCAGACTTACGGTTGAGCCACCGAGTAGTGGGCAGATATTTAATATCAATTGTTCATTTTAGAATAAATAAAAAGTTGTAATGAGATACAAAGGAAGGTAATTCTAAATACTATGCGTTTGCTTAAATGTTATTCAACAAATAGTACATATTTGTTATTAAATCCGATTTGTAATGCTTTTGATGTAGAACAAGCTGAAACCTAAGATCAGGATAAATGTAAATAAATCACTTACTTAAAATAAGAATAAGAGCCTGATCTAGTATTCTAAATACTTTAATTCGTGTGTTAAACTAAAAAACAAGAGCCGTTTTTCCTTTACGATCTGTTTAAGGATTGTAAAAACATTGAAACTAGATCCATTAGAATTGTTAACTTAAAACGGCGATAAAATTAAACACGTAATGTCGTTTTTTACAGTTTTACAAAAGGTTTTTTATTTACGTTGGTTTTGAGTTTTTTTTTCTGGAAATTATTTTTCGTATATTTAGGCTGGTTTGGAAACTAAGACGTGAAAATGTTTTTTATTATTCTATTTTTCCTGAATAACTCAAAACACTTTTAGAATAATAAAACTGGAATCTTAAGCTCATGTTGATAAATTTTACTTAAACTGCTTTAAAAGTTTTGGGATTTTGTTTATCCATCAACAGATCAAAACAGTAACTGTCAAACTTTTAATTGTGGTTTAGAATTGAAAAGCAATAATTATATATGGAATAATGACACATTTGGCACGGAAAAAATATTGAAGTATTTAACTTTAGAGCTATTCAGACATATAAGTATCCCAACAAACACTAAGAAATATGATTACTTTGGATCTAAAAGAAATCTGACACTTAAATCTGATGTACAAACTATCCATTTCAAATGATATTAGTTATTGACACGAGGCTTAGGATTAGTTATTACCAATTCTTAGTTAGCTTAGTTGTGATTGGACGAGGTGAACATCAAAAACGCATCTAATTCGTTGAAAAGCTAGTTATTTAGTAGATTTGTTTATTTCCCAAACAAGATGTGCATTGATATGTGTATATTTTTTTAGATATTATTGTAACATAAAGCGTGTGTTTTTCTATATTAATTCTTACAACATACGGTAAAAATTATTTCTGAAAATGCGTTGATTTTTAACTGGCGTGTCTAATACCATCAACACAGCTTTGCATCATGACCTCGTCAATAACAGTGGCCCAAAATAAGTATTGTTTGTGGCACGAGCATGAAACAAATTGCTAATAAGTCGATTTTATTCTCGGAAAACACTGTACGTTTCAGTAAGTTTAAGCCACACCCAAGCATAACGAAATGAAAGCGTGTGAAAGTAGCTTAAATCAGAAACGAAACAAAAATCAGTCGGGTAGAGAAGCAATAAAGAAGATAATAAATTTCGGACTTTATTGAAGTGACAGAGAAAGCCCAATATAGTTGATACCAAGAAGGTTTTCTTTTATTCCCACTCCCATTAAATGGCAAAAAGAGATTGAATGTCATTCTCTGTTCATCGGTTCCATTAGACGTGTGTGACAGAAGGGTATGGTGTCGAGATTAGACTTGATTAATGGACCCCAAAGCTGAAAGAACAAAAAAAATAAATAAATGAGGAAATGGAAAAAAAATGCTACAATATATTTAAAATACTAGATACATTATAATGAAATAACTCTTTATAAAAACAAAATTATGCGGTATTTTCTAGCGTATCGTAAAAAAGATTAATTATACTTGTTTTCCCAAAATGTGAGTTAGACTTATATTGTTTTTTATTTATAAAAAATGAGATCTTACTCAAAAAAAAATCTCCAAGGTGTCTTCTTTGGCGTAATGACATATTCACAGAAATGTATTCAGGTACACTGACAACTTTCCAGGTAAAAACAGCAATAGCAATTACTGTGGATATGACAGTAAACATGACACAGAGTTGAAAGTAAATTTCTGACATGACTGACTTGAAGGAAACAACTGAATACAATGTTAAACAAAGTGAAAAATCAGTCTATATTTTTTCGCAACCCAGTGCAAGATTTGTGCACATGATACAGACACGCCACTACTTTTTGGATCTAAAGAGGGTTCTGAATCAGAATAAATAATTATTAAGACTGAGAGAACTAACCATTACATACTCCTTATAATATGGTCAATTTTCCTAAAGCGTATTTACCACCAACGTCACTTGTTCTTTCGCTAAGTTACAGTAGAATGAGCACATCTTTCAAGTGTTACTAAACGGCCGATTCTACTAGACAATATTACAGTACAAGACTACATGATTCTCCAGTGATACCTTCCTTGATAAGGTTTCATAACACCCAAAGGGAAATAAGCAATGAACATTTGTAACCAACTTGATAATAAGGTTAAGATATTCCATAATCGATTGAACTGAACGTCGAACACAATACATTCGATGGACGAGTATACGAGAGAAAATTTTGAAAATGTTAGTGAACTAAACATGTTCAACGTACTAAATAAAATATAATGAAAACGGAGTGCTTTCTTGAATACTCTCTCTATATATATATAAGTATTCCGTTGCCATAAAAAATTGTGTTCAATAAGTTTTAATCTAAACAACACCATATGGACGCGCGAGATAAAGGCCAGGATCAGAGACCCCTAGGATTCAGGCATAGCCGTCCTTAATTTTGAACTACTGACCAGAGGGAAGGCAGCCAGCAGGACCCACTATCAAAAAGGTTTTGTCCGGCTTTTCAACCTAATAACAGAAGTGGCTGTCACTTTTATAACGCACCCACAGCTATAAGTGCGAAACATAGTGAGCGGAACCATGGACTTATGAATTTATAGTCCGACACCCTAAACATATAGACAATATATTCATCAATAAGATACAGCACATTAGACGCCGAGGAGACATGACAAACACACAGAAACCTAGAAGCTACAATACACTTTAGTTTTGTTAATATATAGTTTAAAAAACAACACCTATCTGACTTTCACTTATAACATTAATCGTTCTATTTTCTTTTTTTCATTTGAACCTGTACATCCAAACAGAATTTGTTTCATTCTACAAATTTTGATTGAGGTTTGGTAAAGATTATTATTACATATCTTTTTATTTTACCTTCTTACAATGTCTTTTAATTACTGAACGAAACTATGATTAATCTAATTTAGTTGAGTTTGTTTGTTTGTAATTAAGCACAAAGCTACATAATAGGTTACCTGTACTCTGCCCACCACCGGTATCGTAATCTGGTCTCTAGCATTGCAAGTCCACAGACATACCGCTGTGCCACTGGCGGCAGTTGTCAAAAGAAGTAGAGAGATTTATCCTCATTCCTTGAAGATTGGTGAATCAGGTTCATAGAACTTCCACCACCTTGAACTATAATTTTAATAATATTGTTATTACTTTTTTTTCAATTCAATCAGATTTAATTAAGTTTAACGAGCTTCCACCCCAATCATCTTATATTAATAAACGTTTCACTAATAAGTTAAAATATATAAACATTTAATACTTAGATCTAATATTACTAAAATGAATAGACTAAAATTATATTAAAATTGTTTTTCTTTTTGTTAAAATCTAAAATAAATATATAATATATAAATTATATATATATATATATAATGTATTATATTTATCACTTAAATTAAAATGTATATGAAGTTAAAAATCCAACAAATTAATTAATTAATTTATTTATTTATTTTATTTTAAGTTATAAAAATAGCTTCTTTATCCATAACAATATAAATTTAATGGAGAGATATATTTATTATCTCTTCTGAACATTGTTTTATCTTTATTTTCTTTTAACAAGTAAGAATTCATGTTTTTTCGTTGTTGTTTTTTGTAATATTCTTGAGTAAGGTATTTCAACCTTTGATCTAAAGTTGGAATTGAAAATTGTTGATGCAAAAATTTTATAGATGTGTTTATAGAGAAATTTGTAGCCAAATGTAAAACACTGTTTTGCAACTTTTTTTAATTATGTAAGTTTACATTTGACCATGAGCAAGCTGCATATTCAAAAATGGGTCTTGTGTAAGCTTTATAAATTTTATTTATTGTTCTACTGCTAAAACCTCCTTGTTCGGTTATTATTTTTAAGCTATTATATCCACACTATCCTTTTCTTACCAAGTTATTTATGTGTTCCTGCCACATTAGTTTTCTGTCAAAAGTAATACCCAAGTATTTAACATTTTCTTCTTGATTAATATTTGTATCACATATTTTAACTTGAGCTTTTTAATTTCATTAATATTTTGCTTAGATATATTATTTTTCCTGTGAAAAATAATAAATTTGATTTTATCCAGATTTAAATATATCCTTCAAAGTTTACACCATAATTCTAGAACTATTATTTCTAACTGTAGATTTTATATTATTATTGGCACAGAATGGTTAGTTACCCAATATGTAATATCATCTGCATATTTTGCTATATTGATGCAACCTTTATTAGTTTCCAAACATGGTATATCATTAGTATACAAGTTAAATAGTAATAAAAATAGTACCATTCTTTAAGGAATTCCTAAATCCGGTGAATTACAATCAGATAAATCTTTGTTTATTTTAATTTTATTTGATTTTCCTTTAATGAAATTATTCATCCAACTAACAAAAGTATAAGGCAGACTGAAATCATTAATTAACATATATATTAACCCATTATGCCAAATCTTATCAAAGGTTTTCTCAGTGTCTAATAGTATTGCATCAGTAAGAATTTTATAATTAAAACCATTTACTATGGACTCAGTAAGTCTAGTTAAATGACCTGATGTTTAATGGTATTGTCTAGCACAAGCTTGATAGAGGCTTAACTTATTAGCTTTTTCTAACAAATCTAATAATTTATTGTTTATAGTTTTTCAAATATTTTATACAAACAACTTGTTAGACTAATGGGTCTGTCACTACAAGGAGAGTTTTTAACTTTGTTTGGTTTTAAAATCATAATGATAATACTAGATTTTCATATTTTAGGAATATATACCCTGAGTTATAGGATAAAGTAAACAAATTAGCCATTTTTTATATATTTTTTCTTACAATTTTTAACATATTATATTGTATATTATCTAGTCCTGGTGAAATATTTTTAATATCCTTTAAAACTTTCATTATTTCTGTAGGAATAATATTATTATTATTTTTTAAAACTTAGATGGTTATCTTCTATAATACTATTTTCTTTCATATTTATAAGGAATATTGGATTTAATCTATCATCATTTTTTATTCTCTCATTTACGCACTTACCCTTTATTATTAAATTTATAATTTGGACTATCTTTAGTAATCTCTTTCTTTATATCTTTAAATAAAGAAACTTTTTTATCTGTTTTAGCTGTAGCAATATTCAATACAATATCTAAATCTTTACCTCTTTCAACATTATCATTTATATATTTTTATACTTTATCCAAAAATATTTTGTATAATTTCCTTTATCTAAATCCATACAAACATTTTGGAAATCTTTAACTTTCTGATTTATAATTAATTTTTTAACATGTTTTTGTTGTTTATCATACAATTTTTTGAAGTATGAATTATGATTTTTCATCATCATTCTTCTAACTCTTCTTTTTTCTTTAATTGCTATTTCTATATCATTAGTGAAATTCCATTAAAAAAATTTTTGGGGTACTATTTTGATAGAACTTGATTTGCTGCATTTCTGAAACTATTACCGATCAAATTCTTTAAATTGTTTCTCATTTTCAACTGACTCAAATTTATAGTTCTCTAAGTTTCTCATAAGTAATTCATTAAACTTGGACCAATCTGCTTTTTTTAAATTAAATTATTCTTTTTTATATTCATTAATTTTAATATTCTGAGTTTTGCAATAAAAATACTTGGTCACTATTAACATCAAGTCCTACTTCAAAATCTGTAGTATAAGAGTAAAGTTTAACTGTAGTTCAAATGAAATCTAATATGTCAGAGTTACCAGTTCTATTATCGGTATGAGTATGTTGACTGTCATTTAAAGTAATTAAATTAAATTTATTTATAATATTTAATAGATAATTTCCATTTTTGTTAGTCTGTTTACAACCAAAAGCTAGATATTCATTATTGAAGTCACCAATTATTAACAAATTATAATTATAATTTAATCCTGTAAAAATATCATGATTTGTTTGTTTGTTTTTTGTAAAATATAAATATTAGCAACTGTAATTTTAATATCATTTAACCATATATATCTATCTCTAAAATTTCACTGTCAGTTACATTTGTAAGTGGCACCAATTCTGATTTAACATTGTTGCTTACTAAAGCCATTAGACCTAGTGTATATTTATCAGTAATTCTATCTTTCGATAAGTGGTGAAACGCTTAGGGCTAAAGGAGACATGATACACACACAGAGAGAGAAACCTAGAAGTTACAATACACTGTAGTTTTGTTAATATATAGTTTTAAAAAACCACCTATCTGACTTTCACATCAATGTGAATGACTGTAACATCAATCTTCTCTTTTCTTCATTTGAACCAGTACATCCAAAAAAAAATACTTTAATTCTACAAATTTTGAATGAGGGGTTGGTAAATATTTTTACCTATATTTTTATTTTACCTTCTTACAACGTCTTTTAATGACTGAATGGAGCTATGATTAATCTAATTTAGTTGTCAGGAATTTGTTTCTAATTAAACACAAAGCTACATAATGGGTTATCTGTGCTCTGCCCACCATGGGTATCGAAACCCGGTTTCTACCGTTGTAAGTCCATTGGGGCCAGTTGTCAGGAGAATAGTGGCAGAGCTCTCGATTTTGAAGCTGACGAGCCAGATTCGAATTCGCATAATACCACAATGCTACAAAAGTTACGCGAAGTTGAATATTTTGATGCGTTATAAGAAGGGTAATCAATCCCTTAGCATGGGTGGTAGGGTGCTGCTGACTGTGTGCTTTCCCTTTGGTCAATAGTTCAAAATTAGGGACGTCGGCAGAGAGATAACCATATAGTAGCTTTGCCGTAAAATACATGTTTCCACTCTTTTATGATTAACTTTGATCCCGTCGTGTATTTTGGAATTAATAGGAGTTTAACATGATACTCATATTAATACAAGTGTACTTACTGTGTATATTTATATCTGTTACGTATTTACTGTTTCTATCCACCTATTCATTCAACAAGGAGAAATAAAATTCGTTAGTTTTACATTAGTATCTCTCATTCTGAAGAGCCACGAGTTAAGCAACTATATCCTTATTGTAATTTGGAACAAAAAACAGGAAAACCACTGAAAAGAAATCGATTAATATATCAGTTGAACTTTTTAATAATACGATGTATTTTACTCCTCTCATTAAAATTTAATAAAACACTTCATTAAGGATATTTTTAATGTATATTATATACATATATATCTGTTTGTATTCTGAAAACGTAATTATTGATCGTATTCTGTTATAGTTTCATTAAAATGCTCCGTTTTCAACGACACAAAAAGATGATTTTCCTTAGCAAAGAAATAAGAAGTAACAGCTCTTAATTACTCTTTTTTATATGTAAGCCATTAATCACATCCATTGTTAATAACCTCTGTACCATACCTCGGGGTATTTTATTTAAAAGCTAATAGTCATCTGTGCTGATTTTGATTTGCATATATATATATATATAAGCATTTCTCTCTATAGATAATCTTCAATATAGAAAATGAGAGTGATTTTTTTATACAGGAACACATGCGTGACGAATATATTTTATATATAAATACATGTCGATTATATTTTACAACGGAATAAGTACGTGTATTTAATATTCTAGATGGAAACACGTGTGTTGATAATAATGTAGATTGAAAAAACACCTACATGCCAGTAATATATATATAGAAGTGTAAGATATTTTTAAATATAAAAATTGGGAAGTAGAAATGAGAGCACCAAAAAGTAAGGAACAAGGTAGGAATGAGCAGAATGACGTTACAATAATTGGTGTTTTTTTACATGGTATCACCTCAAAGTGGGTGTGGCCATCGTTTCGCCCATTCCTACTTTGTGTGCTTTTTGTCACATTAAAGGTGTTTATAGTTAAACCTCTCTGTTGTAAACTTTGTTTCAGCAACCAAGTACAGACACAAGTATGTACTAAAATTACGTGACTCTGAGGAAATGCATGACATCAAGTTTGATGTCGGAAGTGAATCAGGAAGCTTCAATAGTCATACTTTGCATAAGGAAGACATTATAACTATCTGATTGGTAAGGGGTGGGCCAAAAGAATAGTAAGAAAACCGCTGATTTTTGAAATTTTCTAACTTGTTGAGTATTTAGAAAGGATTAGCTATTGATAAAACTCAATTCAAGTCTATAATTGGATCAAAGTTCAAAGTAAATCACGAAGTAAAGATGGGCGGAATGATGGCCACGCCCAGTTTTCGATTGTACCTTGTCAAAACCTACAAAGGATTGTTATATTAATCCGCCAATTTATACCTTGTTTCCTTACTTTTTAGTGCTCCCATTCCCACTTCTTGCCCCTAGTGGCATAGTGGTATGTCTGCGGACTTACAACACTAGCAACTGGTGTGCTTTTGCTGAAATCTATGCTAGTGTTTCTTCCATCTAGCTAGGGTGGCAGCCTTTTCTTTGGCCGGATTAATGACTAAGACTTGTTTCGCATATTCAGCATTACTGTTTCTAACCTTATCTATATTCTTGCAGTAATGCTCTCTTCGCTGGGACAAAGACTTTTCAAGGTTATCAACATAATATTTTCTCCTTTTCTCTCGTTTTGTTTCATTGAAAGGCATATTTTAAAAATCGCACTGTTTCAAGTACAACCTCAGATGTCAATAGGTCACACTTAGTTTGAAACAATGCCAAGATAAATTGTCCAACTTATCGTTTTTGTTTTCAGTCCAGAGTACTCGATCAAAGCTGTGTCAGACTTCGGCAGTGGTAGCGTTCGGCCTCACGTCTTAGGCACTGACTGCTATGATAGAATTGCTTTATCCAACACAGTTAGATATATAGAAATGAAAACTTTGTTTTGTCTTTTATTTCATTTGAACGCTCCTTGAACATATAACATCACCCACATATTTCTGTAAAATAAACTGCTAAGAATAATTATAGGAAAATTCTAGATGGTTAAACTAAAAATGTTGAAATATGAGCAAAATGCTTAAATCAATGAAGTGGGTGCAGTGGAAATTATAGATTTGTTTCAGAGAAAAGCCATGTTGGGCTATCTGCTTTTTTCCACTGTGAGAATCGAACACTGACTTTTAGCGTTATCCTGTCTCACGATCCAATGTTCTATCTCAAAAACCACTATCTTATCTTGAAACACTGCAGAAATATTCGTTCTAGCATGTCATTTTGCAGATTGCCAGAATTTGGAGTCGAGAGATACAAAATGTATTCTATCTTTAACTTAATCCTTTATTCCTCTACCATACAATGTAAGAGTTTAGATCCTACATTGTTGTAAATATCCTGATTTATAGCCTTTTGCAATTTGGAGAAGAAGGGACTATATTTCTTACTTTCATATTTCTTATAATTGATATAGGTAAACTGAAAAGAACCGAACCTTGTTTGGAAAGTTAGTTTTCATGTGGAGTATATACGCATGCACTTATTCTGCTGATCCAATCTCAACTAATACAATGTGAGAACATAGGCAGTTTATTATCATCCGTTGCAGTTGTCTGTGACCACATCTGTAATTTTAACGCCTTGCTCTAAGGCATAAAGCTGTGGTGAGCTCGAAACGGAGAGTCGTGCCGTTAGCACTTGGCAGCAGCTATTGTTTTATTACATGATTTTATGGTGTTCTTCTGTGTTGCTTGTTTATGTTCCCTTTACGGATCGTTGGACCTTGAAAGAACGTGTTTTCTAGCACTTTCACGAGCTGTACAGAAGTCATAAAACACGGCTGCTGAACAAGTCGATTTTAATATTCATCTTATTCATAATCTCACCAGATAACAGCTAAAGACCTTCCATTATTTATCGGCACATTTAATATCTAAACACATGCTTATTTCATTGCAGGTCTTATATTTTTCTGCTACGTTTTCACAAGATTACTCCTATGTCAAGTTTCTCTCAATTACAGCGCCATCTATCTTCAAGAGAGGTATATATATATTATTATTTGATTTCTTATTTATTTTCGTTTATTTAAAAATAAAAGAGTGGACGAGCTGACCATCAGTCGGTTTTAATTATATCAAGAGCACAAGCCATTGAGAGAAATAAGCATAATAACATTACATTTCTTCGAAACAGAAACTGTGCTTTATTCGAACATTATATAGTATCATAAGTAAACAATGTTTTCATTCTAAACAAAACACCAAAAGCGCAAGCTCCAACTTTAGTGTACCCTACTGCTGTTTTTTACACGAATGTTTGTTTCCGTTTAATATAAAAATTTTCTAAAAGTGTATAAGAATTAGTATTTTGAATTTAGTTTAGTACATTCTTTAGTTGGGCACGTAGAAGCGGGTGAGAATGCAATATACTAATTTTTCTATTCTTGCGAAATTATTTTTTCACTTAGGTTGACAATCCTTCACAAATTATTGAATTCATTAACTCTCTAAGAACACGTGTTTCAACAACACGTGTCTTGCACATTCAAAACATTTAATTATTGATAAACATCATTTACCACAAATATTTCAGTGTTACATAACTTCTACACCTAAGTTATTTGTTGACTTATGAAGAAAGTGAGTTAATGAACACTGATGTTTCTTCCTTTAAAAAACTCTAAAATTTTCAGTACCTAAGTTAACATTCTGTCTTTAATATGTTGGCAAAGGAAATACTTCTATTGTTAAGTTGCGATGTTCTCCGTTGTTCTTAAAACATGTAAAAAAGTGTGAAGCATTATTTTTATTGGTTTGAAGTCATAGTGAAATATGAAAACACTATTTCTATCGGTCTGAAGACACGTGTGAAATACCAAAACATTATTTTTATTGACTTGAAGACATGTGGTGAAATATGAAAACACTATTTCTATTGGTCTGAAGACACGTAGTGAGATACGAAAATTATTTCTATTGGTTTAAAAACGTGGTGAAATGCAAAAACAAACTATTTCCATCGCATTGAAGACACGTGGTGAAATACAAAGAGTACTTTTATCAGTCTGGGTCAGGAATAACCTGATAGTTACCACAGCTGAATCCATGACTTTGGAGTCATGGGTGTATTATAGGAGTGACAGTCAAATTCCACTATTCAATTAGAGTTGCCCAAGATTTGATGGTGGTAGCTGTGTTCCCTCTAGTTTTACCCGTGTTGAGCACAGTACAGATAACCCATTTGCGCTTGACAACAAACAAACGAACAAAACCCTCTATCTAGTTTACCAGCACTAAATTAGGAACGGCTAGTTCATATAGCGTTGCGCAAATTTCTCAACTAAACAAGCAAGTTAATCGGTTTGAAGATACTTAGTGAAATACATATACAGTATTTCTATCGGTCTGAATACACATAGTGGATGCGAAAACGCTATTACTATTGGTCTGAAGACTCTAGGTGAAATGATAAAATTTTATTTCTATAATCATCTTTTTACTTTAATAGATTACGTTCCCAATATGTTAGATATCACATAATCGTTTCACAAATAAGTTTAGTGTTTATTCCTACCGTTTTGAACTAAATTACTTTTATGTTTCGTGAAAGTTCTCTCACCTATTAACCAATATTTTTTGATGTAACTGTTGGAATAGTACCAGTGAGTTTTATAATATATATCAATAAAAATGTTTTCGTTGCACACGAGAAGAAGCGTTAGTTACACCCACTTAGATTTTCTATTTTTCTTTATAATACTGCTTCCCTATTTCCCTGTTTATTAATATGGAAATAGAGGAGGATTATTGATAGAACTACATTTATATACATAGAAGGAGAACCTTTTTTACTGTTTTACTACACTTGTTTCACTCCATTGCTCCAACGTGACATTCCTTCACGTTCTCCACTGCTTCAACGGATCTTTTTTTTTAGATTTCTTAATACACTACTACACCTCTCTTTCAAGTTCTACAACTTTCCATCACATCTTTCCTTCACGCTGGCCACAGATTACACCCCTCATTCTTTTTCTGTACCTTTCTTGTGCTTATCTGTCTGGTTGCTTCTCCTCTTCACGTTCGTTGCTTTCTCACTACATCTCTTTTTTCACTGTTTCATTGCATCTGTACTTTGGGCCTCCACCATTTCATTGTATCTTTCCTTTGCTTTCGCTTTCCTAATGTTTCACTGCTCTCTCATTCGCGTTATCCTTTGCCTCCTCCTCTCTCCTTAACGTTCGCCATTGTTTCACTGCAACTTTCCTTCATATTCTTCGCCGTTTCTCAGCATTGTCCCTTCTATTTAAATACTCTCCAGTGTACCTGTCTTCATATTCATATAACCTATGTTGTCCCTTCTATTTAAATACTCGCCAGTGTACCTGTCTTCATATTCATATAACCTATGTTGTCCCTTCTATTTAAATACTCTCCAGTGCACCTGTCTTCATATTCATATAACCTATGTTGTCCCTTCTATTTAAATACTCTCCAGTGTACCTGTCTTCATATTCATATAATCTATGTTGTCCCTTCTATTTAAATACTCTCCAGTGTACCTGTCTTCATATTCATATAACCTATGTTGTCCCTTCTACTTAAATACTCTCCAGTGCACCTGTCTTCATATTCATATAACCTATGTTCTACGTTATCTATTATATCACCTCAACTTTCTTTTGTATCGTTCTCTATTACATAGTATTCCACTTTCAATTTTTTCTTACATATTTTAAATTGATGTTTTTACACATACCACAACGTATTAAACCTCCACACGCACAGAAAATCCTTCCATCCGACGATTGCTATATGAAAAAAAAAGAAAGAATCATTACTCAAGTGATATATAGTAACATTGTCAGCGCCTATCTAACAACATCTTCCGACAGTTCTGGACCACAGCGTTGTAATGAGATTATTACGAGACGCCAGCCAAACTCCTTCTCCTGGTCCACATCAATGAAGTGATGGACGACATGTTTATCTTCAGTGACACCCCTTCATTCAAATATAAGTTGATAGATGCAAAGCTGGCCGTAATACTAAACCCAGCTATCCATCACTATTGATTGTAGTGTGAAGGAGCACCTTGCTATCACACGGCGGTGAAAACCGTTTCATAATCGAAACGTTTTTTTTTCATTTCTGATTGGCTAAATAGTAATAATGTTTCTTGGAATTTAAGTACTTTTAAGAATATTTGCTATTTAAGAAAAAAAATAGAATTTTTCTCATGGATATTTAGTTGAGAAAAAAAATTATTATGAATTTCAAAGTTTAAAATATATTATGATATTCGAAACCTTCGATTTGTTTCTGTGAGATTTATGAATACAAACTTTAGAAATCTGAATGTTTGTACACAAGTCTGAATGTTTGTACACAAGTATTTAGAAACACCACGATATCTTACATAAAAATAAAAAAGTAAAGGAAAATAAGTGTTGTTGTTGTTTGAAGTTAAGCACAAAGCTACACAATGGGCTATCTGTGCTCTGCCCACCACGAGTATCAAAACTCGGTTTCTAGCATTGTAAGTCCGCTGACATACCGCTGTGCCACCTGGGGGGCGAAAATAAGTGGAAACGAGTAAATAGTATTACAATATTTCATGAAACGATAGTAACTCGAGTATTTATAAGTAGGTAGATAAGACTTAGGTCTAACTTAGCTTGGGTCTAAGGGTATATATGTATACATATAAACATAGACTCATATATATATACTCACACGTGTTTATTCTAGCATACTGCTGTGACAATTAAATATTGAAATTTTAGTCATAAAAAATTTATATCTCTAAGTAAAATGTTCCAACCAACATTAGCTTAACTTCCGACTCCAACCTCATTATTGATTTCTCCAATAAAGAAATAATAGGCTTTAAGTGTGCGACCTTTCGGGATTGAATCAAATAGCAATATGGAAACGAAGTTTATAACCAGGAAATTATATGTCATTACAGCCTGAAACATGTTAGCCGAGTACACCAATCATCTCTACATTTATTTCCACAACTTTGAATACAAAACGTGCAACAATAGGAAGAAAACTGTGTCCCTGCTATATACACACATGCAACACATCATATGATATGATGTATGCGAGAAAGTAACAACACACAGATATTTTCTGTATTATGTACATTATGGCTCAGATTTATATAGAGCCAGTTTCCGATCAGTACATAGTTTGTTGATATAAACCATACGATATGCTTCTATTACAGGAACTATTTGAAATCCACACATTTTGTATTTCTGTTAAATACATTGGTTGTTTCCGTTTCTCATACACCTTGCTCCTGTTACAGACCTAGGCTGTTTCTGTTACACATAGAAGAAGTTTGTTCAATTTCAGACTACTGACTTTTCAAAAATATAATGTCTCCATCAAACACGCGGACTATTTCTGTTACTCACAAAAGTTGTTTTATTTTATACTAATAATGTATCTATCTTAAGTGCACAGATTTTTTTCAGTTAGATACATGAAGTGTGCTTATTTCTTACACCATGTTTTCCTCTTTCAGACGATTTGTTTAACACACACAGACTCCTTCGATTACATACTTAGGCCTCTTCATATTTAACACATAAAGTTTTTATTTTATTTCAAAAGCATATTATTACCGTGAAATATAAACACAGTTTTTCACGCAGACCTGGAATTTTTCGGTTACACTGACGCATTGTTTCAGCCTGATATTCAAGCTGTTTTTTTGCTACACATTTATTGACCATGTTTCATAGCGTCGGAGTATCAACATAGATGTCCAACAGGTAGCAGCTTCAAAATAAGCACTGATACCTTTATCAGATCCTTACCTAAGCTCATGAAGGATCAATCTCGTCTTAAGGCCATCGAATCATCATCCTACAAAACATCATTGACAAGATTCCAGAGTAGGCTGTAGCTGGAACCCTTGCACCTCAGAATGATCCACTGCTACTGTCATCATGAAGTGGTTATCGCAGTGGAAAAGAAACCTGCTGAATTCACGAGAAGGCTTTAAAGATGGTCAGAACATCTTTACAACAGCTTTAGAACTGGAATATGTTTATAATACAGTTCAGTTGTTCCTTCTTGCTGATAAAATTCTCAGAACCAACGTTAGTGCACTAACTAATGGAAGATGGGTCATGGTAGTGGGCAATCAATCTGGATTGCCATTAGAACTGATCTACCTCAAATATTATCCTCTTAAACATCTCTACCATGTCCCCAGACAGCCTTGAACGTCCAAGAAAATACTCTGTGTTAATCTTTGCTGATGACATTTTGATATACAGCAGATGTTTTAGCAAATGTGAAGTCGAAAGCAAGATGGAACCATCAATCCTACGAAAGACGCAGTCACGTTATGCACACCCAAAAACAGACAAGTTAATGATAATAAACCATTAACATCTTTGGTGGGCACTTCAATCCCTCTGGAAAAAAACAACAAAAAAACGCTTAAGTTCTCGAGGGTAAATTTTGAGAGACAATTCAACTTAACAGTAAAATAAACACAATAATATCCAAAGAAGCTACTAATGGCATTAATGCATTGAATGTTGCAGTAGGAGGTAGAACTGTAGATCCTCACATGCTTATATTCTACTACATCCTGTATTATACACTCCCAATGATCTGTATGAGTGCTATGCAACTAGATAATATTTATGAGTTACAAAACACACTTACACTTCATAGGCTTTAGCAGTATCGCAAAGCATCAACAGCGCTAATAAGTAAAGTTACTCACTAAGGCCTTGCACTGTAAAGACTATGCATGCCATCACCCTGCAACTGATTTTTTCGGTTTGGACGTTCCAGTTCTGCAACAACCTTGTATACACCAACCAAGCAGAGGATTGCCTAAAGGGTAAGGTGCCTCAGGGGAACTCATGGATGGACAGTTACTATGCACTAGATTCAAGATCCCCCATGCGGAATAAACATCTATGGAAATAATCATAAATAGAAAACGTGGAGACTGGGCAGAGAGTGAATCAGAAAACGTTTGTCAACATATATTTATAGACTATGGCAGACAATAATGTGTCATCATAGCCACAAATGGTTCCTACACTACAGGTAGTAAGAAAGCTGGCTAGAAAATCATCGTCTGATGGAGCAACAATATTCTGCATAAGGCTGGTGGAGCAACAATATTCTGCATAAGGCTGGTGGAGCAACAATATTCTGCATAAGGCTGGTGGAGCAACAATATTCTGCATAAGGCTGATGGAGCAACAGTATTCGGCATAAGGCTGGTGGAGCATTGAAACTTCCCATAAGCAGCACATTAATGGAGCTGGAAGCCATGAAGCAATCTTTCCTTTGAACTTCTGAATGTAATGAGCCATAAATAGAAAATGTCACCAACATAATATATGTGATTGACTTGCAGGCAGTAGTGCGTAGGATTTAGAGTAGTTGGTCTCCATACTACATGATAAGACCATCACCTGGGTGTATGTGCCAGGCTATGCAGGGGTGAAGCTGAAATAGGAAGATTACAACACCCACAAGAGAAATCATTTTTATCAATTCGTGCACAACTCTATTAGCAGGACATTCACTGACATTTATAGGGAATGAGATTGTTTGAAAACAAAGTACAGTATGATGTAGCTAAGAAAAGTAATAAATAGAGAATCAAATAAACAATGAACACCAATTACTCATCTCAATAAATAACCAACAGAGGAACCCAATAATACAGAAATTCCAGCTTCTCTGAATGGACAATTTTTAAAGAGATTATACAATGTTTTAGCTTCAAACTTGAGCTTTATAAGATACACTCTGAAATTTGATTCAGTAACTGATATATGTTACAATCTGCTAATAAAAATTCTTGATCCAGAGAAGTTGAAATTTTTGTATTATTTTACAAATATTACGCATAAATTATTTCTATTTTACGCATAGTCAAGCTAGGTAACCATGGGGTTTAAATCTTCATACAACAGGAGCATTTAATATATATATGAAACCAAATCTAAAAAAAAACTCCTTTAACATTAATTAGTGATTATATATGTACATACATTTATGTCTTCGCTTATTAACTCCCTTAGTAATATATGAATAGTTTTCACCAGAGGGCTCTATATGCATTATCGAACAGCGAATGGTGTCAACCCTTGAAATCATACTAAACACATTAAAGTAGCTTCTTCTGGGAAAGATTCCTTGCAGGGTTTAAAGACATAAAAGAAAGATAACTAATAGGAATTTCCAAGGTATTGTCATGTCTTGTGTATTCGGCTTCTTTGAGGAAACGGATGAGACTCGTCTCAGACTTTAAGAAGCATGTTCTACAAAAAAAATCAGCGATTCTAAGCACATCGTCTTTTGCTGTGTGGAACAAATACAAACGCTTCTTCATAACCAGAGCAAGTTTCTATAACAACGTACGTGTTTGGAGTACGATAGTTAGTATATAGAAGCCAGTATTGCACGGCCTTAGGCTACTTAATTTTGAAACACTGCCTACATCTTTATTTAGGTCCTTTAGTTTGAATTTTTGTCTCTATATTACTGTATTGAGTTTTATCTGTCTATCCCTTTATCCCTCAGTTTGTCACGCTGTCTGTCTGGTTAATCATTTACTCATCTGTCTACTACGCTCTTTGCCCTTGCATTTTTAACACTTTTCTACACCGATATTGTAGGGTTTTCTTGATGTGCGTGACTTTAGAAAATCTCGTCGAAAATTATGCTTTAAGGATTAAAGAAAATCATTCAGATATTACTGAAAAGTATACTGCCTCGTGGATAAAAGGGGTTGTACTAGTGTTTGTGTGTGTGTTGAGTTTTACAGGCAGTCATTTAGTGAATAAAAGTGACGATAACGTTAATAAAAAAAAGAGTTAAGTGTACGGTAGAGGTTACTTTGCAACAGTATTTAGAAATATCTTAAAATATCACAATCACCTTAGATATACTCTAAACTACTGCTATACAAATATGAAATATAATAATTTGTTCAGCATATTAATCATGCATATATATATATTCACTTTTAGTAATTAAAACTATTTAGCGTATTACTAGAAAATCGAAAACTTCTCGAGAAGAGATTTGACAATGTTCTAACAGCAAACGTTATTTAGAGCAACAGTTTCATATAAATAATGAAAGAAAATTTGCTTTAATATTTCATAAGTCTAATGTTTCAGCACAAACATATGAATCACGCAAGGAGGACTTCTTTAATATTTCATAGGTTTAATGTTTCAGTAGAAGTGCTCGGTACAGTGGTGTATCTCGATGTACAGATTAAATTATCTGTTCATTTCAACTATGGAAAAATCAACATCAATTTCTTCACGGTGAAAATCTTCCTCTATCATTTTGAAAGGTTGTATATCTCGGCCTGTTTACTGAAGAACAAAATTTTGAAGGTAATTTTGTTTTCCTTATTAGCATGCATCAGTTGTTTGGAAGATTTTCCCTTTGAAGACGTTATTTGATCGACATTCAGGGATTCAATTATTCCTTCAGGATGAACAGTTGAGAAGGTTACGCTCTCTCAGACTAACAAGCGAAACGTAACAAGAACGTGACTTGTCAGGAGTTGCTTTGTTTCTAAGCCCACTGTGCTCGAAAGTACTATATCAAGAAATGGAATTCACGCTATCCAAGCGAGTGCTGGTTGCAGTTAGATACATATTGCAAACGTTGTAAATTCCTTTTATGTCACGCTTTCTAAATTTCCACTGTACCATGAAAATATCCAATCAAAAACCAGCAAAGAGTGTCAAAATCATTGATGATGTACTCCTTAATGATAAGGATCTCACCATGTATATGGAGGCTATTTCCTTGACTTTTAAAAACATATAACATTCTGAATGACTCTTTGCTTCGTTTACCCTGTATTAGATATACGGTCACTGTAGGGGTGTTAAAAGGACGAAATTGTCGACGTCACCACAATTAATACAAGGTTAATTTGTACGATATTCAAATACAGAATACAGGATATTTAAACAAAAATTAATTTCTGCATCTCGTATTAGAAATACAAAAATAAAGCTGAAACCGGAATTAATATTCATCATCTTAAGGGATACGTTTGATGGTTAAGATTAATATATTACACCCTAACAAATAATTCTGGTTAACAAGGTTTAAATCATGTTCATATAAGGTACGTGTGAATGTCAAAATTTAGACCTAGTCACAATACTCAGTCATAGACTTACCAACATTTACACAAAGTTGTAACACTCAGTCATAGACTTACCAACATTTACACAAAGTTGTAACACTCAGTCATAGACTTAACAATATTTAAAGAAAGTTGTAACACACAGTCATAGACTTACCAATATTTACAGGAAGTTGTAACACGCAGTCATATACTTACTAATATTTACACAAAGTTGTAACACTCAGTCATAGACTTACCAATATTTACAAAAGTTGTAACACGCAGTCATATATTTACACACAGTTGTAACACTCAGTCATAGACTTGCCAATATTTACAGAAAGTTGTAACACGCAGTCATAGACTTACCAATATTTACAGAAAGTTGTAACACGCAGTCATATACCTACTAATATTTACACAAAGTTGTAACACTCAGTCATAGACTTACCAATATTTACACAAAGTTGTATCACGCAGTCATAGACTTACTAATATTTATACAAAGTTGTAACACGCAGTCATATACTTTTGAATATTATGCTTCTGCCAAGTTATCCCAGTGTCAAATAATTTTGAAGATCATGGTTTTTTTCACGTTGTCACAGTATCAGATTATAATAAAGATCATGGCTCCTTTCATGTTGTTACAATGTCAGATAATAATGAATATTATGGTTCAGGCCCTGACGACTGTGCTGATAGTGTGAAAAAATATTGCAGAAATGAAACACAAATAGTAATTTTAAGTTCACAGTTCACACTTGATTTATTTTTTGAAATAATTGATCAATATAATGTTATCACTAGTAAACTGGAAGAGTAACATTAAGGATCTATGGTGTGAAAGAAATGTTGGTGGTAAGCAATATGAATAAGATAATGAACGGTGGACTCAAATAGTTCATCACAAGTAGCCTTTATTATACATTATATGTGTGTGGTCACTGAGAATCTGCTGTTAAAATGAGTTGGTGGATCAATCAGGACCAGGAAAATGTCACCTATGTCCTAATATATCTCTCGGTATTAAATCAGAAACAGCAATGTCCCTGGTTACTAAATCAGAAACAGCAATATCCCTGGGTGCTAAATCAGAAACAGCAACATCCCTAGGTACTATATAAGAAGCAGCACTATCACTGGGTGCTAAATCAGAAACAACAATATTCCTGGGTGCTAAATGAGAAACAGCAATATCTCTAGGTACTAAATCAGAAGCAGCACTATCCCTGGGTGCTAAATCGGAAACAGCAATATCCCTGGGTACTATATAAGAAGCAGCACTATCCCTAGGTACTAAATCAGAAACAACAATATTCCTGGGTACTATATAAGAAGCAGCACTATCACTGGTTACTAAATCAGAAACAGCAATATCCTTGGGTACTATATAAGAAGCAGCACTATCACTGGTTACTAAATCAGAAACAGCAATATCCCTGGGTACTAAATCAGAAGCACCACTATCCCTGGGTACTAAATTAGGAAGAAAACTACCTGATCTATGGTAACAAGTGAGCCAGAAAACTATGTTATTAATAAAGTGCATAAACATAAACAAATAATTTGGGGCTAAATCTTTCTTTTTTCAATTTATAACTTTAACTACAATTAAATACAACACGAAAATAACTGCATTTACGTTGAACAACGGATGTGAAACAGTACACACAGAAATGTAAATTAGGAGCCGGCAGCCAACTTACTCCTTGCGAACATTTGTTTTTGTTTGGTTAAGGACAAAGCTGCAAAAGGGGGCTATCTGCGCTCTGACAACCGCAGGAATAGATCACCAAATTTTAGCATCATACGCTCTCAAGCCTGCCGGTGTGCCATCAGAGAACGATTAGTCAAAGCTCGTGAACTAGCCCTAGAGCAATACACTTAAGAAATGACTTGTCTTTGTCACAAAGTTGGACCGAATTTAGACAAATGTTCGAAATGAAAACAGTCAAAACCGCCTTACAGCTGCATGGTGTATTCACGTCGCTGAGTAAATAAACAAGTAGTGAATGACACGTGAAAGGTGTTGTGATAACATGCATGTACAAACAGTTGACTCAAACAAGCAGTTGACTCAAACCAATACACAGCTAAAAATAATAGTAATAACGATATAAGGAAGAATTAAGAATAGAATCAGGATAAAACTCAGAGGTTAGCTTTGAAAACAAAACAAAATCGTGGAAGTTTCTCTGTAATGTATAGGTTGATGATCAATTCCAGTTATATTCTTGGTTAGATAAGTGTTAAGTAGAAACCAAACTTCAAGTTTAATAATACATTAGTGAGATACTCAAACCTACCTACAGCCGCTGATACTGCTATCAGTGAAAAGCATCAACAATGATTCTAACATGAAACTAAATTCATGTAAAATGAGGTCGTTAGCCTAGTTTTTAGTTCCCAGGGTCAATGGCAAATTTCATCAGCCTAACCCTAACACATCTGCATTTAGACAACCACGTGGAAAACAAATTTCACATTATGGGAAACGAGCGACTGGAGAGGATATGGAAGAAAATACACCTCAAAATCATGGACTTCTCACGTAAAGTGTTCTCATAGATCACAAGTTTTACTTAATTATTTATTAAAATTATCATTACTGTTTTAAAATTGCTCTTGTCATTCTGTTATTATATTTCATTTATTTTTCAGTTGCTGTACCAGCACCAACCACTATTATAAAACTCACCTTCTTTATTGTATAATGATAGCAACTGGCCCGTCATGGCCAGGTGGCTAGGGCGCTCGACTCGCAATCTGAGGGTCACGGGTTCGAATCCCCGTCA
>NW_013665636.1:398932-412493 GCF_000517525.1 Limulus polyphemus | reverse complement strand
GACAGACACCGCAACCACTTATTTACGTATAATGAATAATTCGATATTGACTCGAGTCCATAACATAAGAAGAATGTGGACATGTGACATGACAGTAAATTACACTTATTATATTACTATATCACTTCTTTATAAGTGATACACATACATATATATATATCACATACATTTCATATATACATATGTACCAAATTTAAGGTTTGAAAGCAATACTTTTTAGAATGAAGCTTTTACGATAAAAAGATTAGTTTATCGAAGGACGATTTTAATGGGAATTTGATGACATTAGAATCTGTAACAATCAAAAATCAATCTAACAAGATCTGAACTCGTAAATCATCGGGTGTGACAGATTGTTTTCGTCCATGTTAAAAAAAGTGTTGGATATCAGCAGGGAAGTGGGTTCGATAGGAAAAGAAATAAGCCTCTTCTACTGGTTTCATAGATGACATTTTTTACAGCAATCAATATCTTCATAGATTTAAAAGTTTGAATTTAGCTGAGTACAAAAACAACTTTCTACCTCTCAAAATGTCTCCCGTTATTAGGATAGAACTTTCCTATTGACTTACATGAAATGAAAAGGAAAATTGTTTAAGAACTGAATAGAATGCAACTTTCCATAAGTTCGTGTATTGATTGCGCATAAATTTTAGTGTAATACCTTTAACGGCAATGGTGTAGAATTTGTTTCTGATTGTAACATAACATATTTTTATTGCATATATGTAACAGCTGTAAACTCGAACCAAAACCAGTATTTGAAAAAAAAATGCAACAATGACTTTTGCTCGAAATATTTATTTAAACACTAAATAATTCAACGATTCAAAAATCAAAACAAAACATAGTACAATTAATTTGCTTTGACATAAGTTTCACGGAATGCTACTCGAGGGCTTCCTGCGCTAGTCGTTTCTAATTTAGTAATAATAGACTAGAGGGAAGACAGTTAGTCATCACCACCAACCGCCAACTTTTGGGCTACTCTTTTATCAACAAATAGTAGGATTGACGGTCACATTATAACACCACCACGGCTGAAAGGACGAGCATGTTCGGTTTGATGGGGATTCGAACTCGCGAGTCGAGCACCCTAACCACCAAGCCTTGCCAGACCACAGTACAGTTAAAAAAGTGTGAATTTACTAAATCTATTAAATTAGGCTTTGCTGATATCTATACCTTTTACCACTCAGTTTGCTTAGAGTTAATTTTTATCCCATAAAAATGCGGCTTCTTTATGATTTTATAAAACTACAGTTCTCCAATTCTTGTGACTAAAGAAAACTGTAATTCGCTAAACCTAACCCCTAAGATCAGATAAGGTTGTAGTTAACTAAGCCTAGCTTCTGATAAGGATATAATTAGTTAAGCTTAAATTTTATCATTTCGTGAAAATACAGTTTCATAGAGAAACCCTTGCAATCATATAATTTTAGCATTTTTACTTTCATGTTTATCTTATTTCATCTAACACTTATTATATATTGCAATATACTGCTCATTTTTTTTAAATTTTGTTCAAACTATTAACATACTCATACACAAGGAAAAAACAGAAATAGATTTTTGAAAACCTGAAATAAAACAGTAAACGGTAAATGGATCACATTTCTTATCGTTATTCAATTCAAAGTTCACTGCGAAAATATGTAAATGCCTTTATCAATATTGATCTCCTGGTGACATATTCAGCAACTAATCAGTATACACCATCATGAGTTATCCCAAATCTTATTGAATCCATAGTCAAGTTGATTGATTCATATTACGATGAATTTCCTTTTTTGACAACTTCTGATGAATTGTAAGATGTTGTGCTATTTGTAATTATTTATCTAATGTTGTTTTGTTGTACAAAAATTGGGAAATTTTCTATACAATTTTCAGGAAGTTAGACAAAATCATTAGAACCCCCTGCGTTAATCACGATCGTTCATGTTTGCTGTTTATGGAATCTCATAATTACAAGTTAATGGCGTTCATTTATTCCTTTAAAAATTTATATATTGATGAAAAATGCATTAAACTCCCGTTATTTACATCCGCCAGTGACAAAGCATATCTTTTGTATGTACGTTAAAGAGCTTATTGAAAAAACAAGTGACACCGAAAGAGGAAGGGGGGGGGGAGCTCACAGAAAAAAAAAGATAACATTCCTATTGAAACCGAGTAGAAATGTATCATATACCTCGGAGAAACCTACACAGGGCAATAACAATCGTAGATAGAGAAAAAAATATATATCATACTTATTATTGCTAAAAAATCACTTAACACCACCATCAGCAGAGACAACTGTGTTTGAACAATTGAAAATGACTTTTATCAGCTGTTGCTGCTAAAATAAGTTTTAGATAAAACATTTTTTATAACAGCAACGAGTTGTAGTCTTTTGGGTGTAAACGCAAGGCATAATTTGCTTACATGGAACATGACAGACTATTATTTTGGAAGTAACTACATAATATAACGTGTTTACACAGAACGGGACAGACAAGTGTAGTGCGAGTGAGAGTAAAACATAACGTTTTTATACAGAACATGACACACTAATGTTCCAGAAGTTGGTACAACACCTAACGGGTTTACAGAGAATATCAAAAACAAGTGTCCTTGGAATGAGAGTAAAACATAACGTGTTTACACAGAACATGACAGACTAATGTTTCAAGAGTAAGCGCAAAAATAACGTGTTTACAGAGAACATGATAGACAAGTGTTGTGGGAGCGAGAGTAAAACGTAACGTATTTACACAGAACATGACAGACTAATGTTTCAAGAGTAAGTGCAAAACATAACATGTTTACACAGAACACGACAGACAAGTGTTGTGGGAGTGAGAGTAAAACGTAACGTGTTTACACAGAACATGACAGACTAGTTTTCCTGAAGCAAGCACAACGCATAACATGACAGACAGGTGTTCCAGAAATAAGCGTAAAACAGTGTTTACATGAAACATGACGGGCTAGATGTGTGATATTTAAAAACATGTCATAATACGAGTGGCGCAGATAGCCCTCGTGTATCTTTACATGAAATCCAACAAAACATATAAACAATACGAGTTATAATAATTTTAACCATATTTTTCTTTACTTGTCTACTACATATTTCTATTCACAATCGTGCATAACAGTATTTCAGTTATATCTTGTATGATGTGAACGAAACCATTCGCTTACTTGAAAAGATTAACAAGGGTGGCTTTGTAACAACATTTTAAATATTACTTACATATACATTTACATTAAATATTAGTGGAAAAGTAATCTGTTTTAATCGTTTAAGGAACTGCAAGTCTCAGGTTATAGAATACCATTAGTTGGCGTAGCATGACTATTTAGTAGTGATGTATACAGGATACAATGTCACAACAAAGCTGGTAACAATTCAAATCACACCAATAAATATTAGTGGAAAAGTAATCTGTTTTAATCGTTTAAGGTACTGCAAGTCTCTGGTTAAAGAATACCATTAGTTGGCGTAGCATGACATTTAGTAGTGATGTATGCAGGATAAAATGTCACAACAAAGCTGGTAACAATTCAAATCACACCATTCTTTATTTCCTCCTTACAGGTTTCCAGAAATAAGAGTTTATAATAGGATGTGAAATATGTCCTCTCTGCTGTACACTGTACCAATATCGGAGCTCACCAAGCCGAAGAGTTACAGCATACACGTGTTCCAATATAAACGTTACACGTATTGTATTCAGTCTTCAATAAATAATCGACAACATGTATTTTCTAAATAGGTTTACGTTATCGGGTGATGCTAATGGTACTTGTATTCAACCTTGGAGTAATTACTTTTCCGACGTCCAAGAATTTCTCTGATTTCTAATTGAAGAGCGATATAAACTAGCGTTTTGAATAAAGATTCCTTTAAGCGGCAACATTCTGAAGGTTAGCGTTTTGAATAAAGATTCCTTTAAGCGGCAACATTCTGAAGGTTAGCGTTTTGAATAAAGATTCCTTTAAGCGGCAACATTCTGAAGGTTAGCGTTTTGAATAAAGATTCCTTTAAGCGGCAACATTCTGAAGGTACTCTCAGTTGTATGTACACAGCTAGCAAACATTTCGTCTCTCCCGGTTCAATGTCAGTAATTTCTTGTAAAAGGTTGCGCAATTCCCTAACTTTGAAATTTGCCTCGGGTTTAATTTGAAATCAATAGAACGCTGATAGAACACTCTGAATAAGAATGTAGTCATCGCCACTAAATCAGACAACAAAAAGAAAGCATTAACACATTAGTAAATATGTAAATATTCTTATTGAGATGAAAATATTCTTAACCTCGTGTTGTTCTTCTTCAGCTGGTAATTTATCGTAGCAAGGAAGATGAATGATTTTAAACATCAAGAAGAAACCCGGCGCCGTTCACGTGGCTTGGATACTGTCTAATGCTTTAAAAATGAAAATAAGGGGGAAAATTTCTCTTACGATATTGATCTACTAAAGCCTCGGAATATTTTGCATGAACAACCAAGAAATGGAAAAATAAATGGAAGTATCCCTTCATTATTCTAGTAATAATCATGTGTATTAATCCAAGAAGTAAAATTCCTTTTTACGATGTCATTATGAAAGCAGTGCCTAATACAAAATGTTAGAAGTATCTCTTCATTATTCTAGTAATAATCATGTGTATTAATCCAAGAAGTAAAATTCCTCACATTTTGTATTAGGCACTGCTTTCATAATGACATCGTATTATGAGAAATGAAACTAGAAAATTCTTTGAAAGCTGTACTAATCGCTCTCTGGTCAGGTTTGGTCTAGTGATTTGGTGCAGGGACTGTGAATCCGAAGATTCATGGTTCGCAATTAGTTGCCATAAAAACACACTCTTCCTTTTTGAGCAATGGCTGAGCCATAAAAGTGAAGCTCAAATCCCACCATTCGATCACACAAGAGTAGCCCATAAGTTGGCTTTTCACTAGTCTGTCAATTCCAAATTATGATCAGGTAAATAAAGACAGATATCATTTGTAAAGCTAGCTTGTGGTTTTAAGAGTTCCTCAGCCCTGGTCTACAAGACTGATACAGTAATTTATTTTTGAAACATAAAAAAATATAATCTAAACACCATATATGGTTATCAACTAACGTTCAAACTCTTTAGCATATGTGAAAATGTAAAACTCCAACAAAATTTAAATTAATAAACTGAACAAGTCAAAATATTCTCCAAACATTTAATTTGTTTTAATCTATCACTCAAATTCATCAAATACATATAACAAAATATCTATATTCAGGTGAACACGGTTATGATGCTCCAAAACTGATTTGCCTTTTTAGTATTACCACGTGTGTTAAAAAAGAAAGACCTTAATTTGTCTAGTCAAAAAATACAGTTTATGCATAATTTCTATTCACTTTAAGGTGTTTATATTCGCTTTTGGAAAGAAATCGGTTAGATATTGCGAATGGCAGTTGTTGATGTTTCTAATCTGTTGCATTAATTATTTGCTACCAACTCACTCAAAACTAGATGGGTAAGCAAGATCAATGTACGCTTAAAAGACTAATAATAATGATTTCTAATAACTTATTTGGCTAACATTTGCTAAAGTTTGTTTGTTTGAAGTTAAACACAAAGCTACACAATGGGCTATCTGTGCACTGCCCACCACGGGTATCGAAACCGGGTTTCTAGCGTTATGAGTCCGCAGACAGACCACTGTGCCACTGGGGGGGGGGCGAAAATAAGTGGAAACGAGTAAATAGTGCTACAATATTTCATGAAACGATAGCTAAAGAATGGCAATAAGTGTAATTTGATAACATCTGGTTATTTGTAACAGTTATCATGTAGCATGACATATTAGTTTCAGTAACGTGTAGAGGAATTAAAAGGGCAGTTTTCAAGCATCGTAAGGCAAGAGGGAGGAGGGAGGTGTTATGGGAGACTATCGGGACTGTAGGTTGCCTTTGGTACACATATGGTAAAAATATAAGAAGCAAACAGATCCTCTTTTGTTCCTATTCAATCGATCTTATAAATACTTATTAAAATATAAAACTAAAAGGTGAATTAATATTTAATAGTATACTATAATTACTAATTTTTACTGTAAAGATATACGAGTACCTATGACATTCATTTTAAAGTTGAAATCTTTTTTTCCTCACAACGCGTAGCAAGGTGTTTTTAGTAGTTGTGGACAATGTATATAACTAGGAACAAGGACACTTTTTAAACATAAGAGCAGAAAAGCAGGGGTTTGAGCCCATCCAGCTACCCCCATATGCATGTCACTGATTATGTAGAATATTGTCGGACAATGTCTATGAAAAAGTAATTTATATTCTATATTAGGTTAACACGTAAATATATTATTCAAAAGCTTGACAAAATTCCCCAAACATGCAAAATTATTTATGAATATGTGAAAATATTTTATACGAAACCGTCAAAACTGCCATCTTATTACAAGACCACAAAATAAATAGTGAATAGTAAAATAGCTTAGTTTCTGTGTACGGGTATATTATATTATCAGGATCAAGACACACGGTAGTGTATTGTGCGGGCCAAGAAAAAATAAAACTTGAGACGCGTGGCACACAAGGTGTTATTTACAGGAACCACGAATTACAGTTTTTACCTACCTGTAACTTAGTGCTCGCTCAATAAATTTTTTCAGAATTTTTCATCAGTATTGCCTTCCAATTTGTTTGCCTCACATTCCAAATTTCAAGAAAGTCTGTACAGCTAAAACTGAGATATGCGATGCCAAAATTCGTCTGATTTTCTTCGTCTTCTTCTTCCTTCGCTACGCATCAAATTGTACGGAATTTTTAAAAATCTAAAAGACATATTTCCCCAACATAGATTTTTATAAAATCTGGTACACATTTAAAACACTGTTTACTCTATGTTTACACAAACTTTCGCTCAAATCAAGTACAACGTTTAGCTGTTAAAGTAAAAAAAGAATGGCGATTTTTGAAGGTTAATTTTTGCTCAGACCTGCAGGACAATGTGTGTATGTGTATTTTTTTATAGCAAAGCAACATCAGGCTACCTGCTGTGTCCACCGAGGGGAATCGAACCCCTGATTTTAGCGTTGTAAATCCGAAGACTTACTGCTGTCCCAGCGGGGGACCTGCAGGACAAATAGTAAATGAAATCGTTCTGCAGTTACTTACAGGAATTCCTCTGACCTCAACTTAAAAATCGGGTGTTATACGGTTTTTATCGAATCTCGATTGACTATGGTGTCCAGGCCTACACTACAGCCTAGATCACACTGTCTCTTCAACATGTGATAGCTTGCATATATGTAAGTAACAATATAATATTATACTATGTCACTTTGAAAGCATTCTATATATTTTACAGTTTCGCTGAACGGTGGACGTTCAACTAATATGCAAGCCAACTGCAGCTTGACGTGATAAATCCATGTATGTAAGTGTGTTTAAAATCCATGTATTTATAGCTCACACATGTACGTACGTATGTGTGTTTTTTAGGCTTTGTTGATCACAAACAGGTGTGATGATATCACTCACAATCACTTGTGCTTTTTAAAACATAGTGATATCTAAACCAAGAACAGTCCAACTGTAAAAAAAAGGTTGTCGCCAAATAAAAAAGAAAAAAAAATAGCGGTTACTAACAGATGTGACATTAAAATTGGTAGCCAAGCCGGTGCAGTAATGCTGTTGATAGCAATGAAAATTTTAATAATGACAATTCAGGTAAACATTGTGTTACAAACTCCAATGACTGAATTGTCATTATTAAGATTTTCATTGTCATCAACAGCATTACCATTGTCATCAACAGCATTACTGCATTTTTGGTTTCACATCTTTTAGTCGCCATATTTTTATTTCTTGTCCACATTTTTTTTTTACAGCTGGGTTGTCTTTGAAATAATTAAAATTGACCAAAACTGTTTTTTTTAGGCAATTCTTGTTTGTTGTTTGTTTTTTAATTATGCACAAAGCTACACAAGGGCTATATGTGCTCTGCCCACCACTGGTATCGAAACCCGGTTTCTAGCATTGTAAGTCCGCAAACATACCGCTGTGCCACTGGAGGGGCTAGGCAATTCTATTTTTAATTTCGTTGATGTTATGCTTCGGACGTTCAAGTTTTTTTTTCTTTCCTTATTGAAAAGATAATTTCAAAGTAATTAAAGTACAAGAATTTGAAAATGCATGGTTCGTGGTTCGCTGCCACAAAAATGCGCTCCTCACTTTGGGACCACGGGTATGCTATCAAAGTGAAGGCGAGGTCCTACTATTCGATCATACAAAAGTGACCCAAGAGTTGTTGGTGGGTACTATTGGCTAACTACCATCCTTCTAGTCTATCAGTTTAAGATTAGGGACGACTATGCGCAGATAGTCCTTTGTATACCTTTGCGCAAACATTCTGAAATAAGCAAACAAAATTAACAACCTGAACGGATTTTATTTTTACCGGTTTTAATCAGCAGTTAACCAACTTAATTTTAGAAAATATGACAACTATGTTTTAAAAGTTGGCTTCCATCATAACCCAGCGTAGGAGAACAAAAGTTTCAGGGATATGAGAAGATGGATTATTATTTATTTTCGTATTTCGTTAACGATTTAAAGTCAGGATTAATCACAGAAACATTTTGTGTTTGTTTTTATAAAACAGGTAATAAATTTATCGTTACACTCATTTCGTTTTCTTCTTAATTGTAAAATGCAGTTTTATCTCTTCGGACGCTAATCACTCTCAGACTGATGACGTCTCACCGCCGTCATCACAAAGATAAAGCGTAGTAGTCGTTATCGTTTCTTAATTTAATCGCTGCCAGAAATTCATTCCGACTGCATTATCTGTAAACTTCCAGGAACGCTTAGGTTTTGTTAGTTTTGCGGACAACTATTCTAATATCCAGTTAAGTCTGATATCGTACGTTCATCTTATAAGTTGCTTATACACGTGTGATGTTGTTTGTTATTTTGAAAAACCTCCTACAGGCTCCTGAAAACACTTTTATTTTTATTAATGTTATTTACGCTTCGAACACTCATTTTTTTTTTCCTCAGGCATTTATATCATTATTGAACATATAATTTAAAAGAAGAGAATCAAAGCCTGAGCATAGCTAGACTGATAGAATATTAACAAGGTAATTAAAGTACTAGATGTACTTCTGCAGGGTCTCCTAAAGTGTTCTGTTTCAAGAGTAAATAAAACCAAAATTAAGAGTAACAAATGTTTTTATTTCTTGCTTTTGAAATTCATAGGTTATGCTGTGTATAATTTTTCTCGTGATTCATAGCATGCGCACGTTTTACTGACGTCACTACAGTACAAATTGCAACGGTAAGCGTCCCTTATGTTATGTCATTTTAATGTCTACTGACTGACTGACAGACAACACACTATCGTATAGTGGTGAAAGAGGTTAAAACAGGAGACCCCTCCAGGTGGCCTTCAGCCCCCTTTTGGGGAAAAAAAGAATTCGAGAAAACAAAAACGCGGGACCATTTCCTATATATGTAAACTAATTTTTAAAAGTTGGCTTCCATTATAGCCAGGGAATAAAAGTTTCGGAGATAGGCTTAATTTAAGATAGAAAATAATATTTGAGGTTCAGGAGTGCTTCTGATGTACGTGGTACTTGGCGACAATAGCCTAAACGGTCAAACACTTCTAATTTAGAATTGCTGACCAGAAGAAAAATGCCCAATTAACAGCGCCCGTCGTCTATGTGGCTATCGGATTAAAACTAAAAGTGAGAAGGAATTTAGAGGTATACCACGGCTCGAACCATCGACCCTGAGCCAAATAAATCCAGAAAGTAAATCTGCTACTTTATTACAATCTTCTCACGGTATTTGTTTTTAAAATTGATTAGTAAATTGGAAACCTTCTGCGATATTACTTATAATATCCTCCAAGGTCAACGGAATGAGACAAGAGATACAGTTATAGCTTAACAGTCTTTGGTATACGTAATGGGACCATGCTTAGCTAAGAACACTTGCTTTTTAGACATTTTCGTCGAAATAATGACTAAATTAATATAATTAATCTTAGACATGTCAGTCTGAACAACATTAAACAGTAAACAAATGGAAAATTAAAGCTGTTCTAACACAAGAACTTAAACCCACACTGAACAAGCACCAAGGAACAGTTTTATTATCTATACTAATTATTCCTTAATGGTAACTACCATATAACAGGTTAAATATTTACAACGCCCCCTACAATGTTATACCTATCATTACTGTCGTTTCCACGACACGTGATCAATAGCGTTCACTTTTTCAAACCTCATTTTTAACCTGATAATGACCTAAGGAGGTCGAAACCTTGTTACTTGTTTCGTGCTTTCCAAATAAAAGTTTTCAATGCCCATAACAGCCGTGTCTACTATACAAACATTAATAATAATAAACACATTATATTAATATAGTCAGAAACTACCAATAAAAGTTTATATGGTCAAATCAGTGGGTAAAGTTGGAATTTCTGACCTCAGTCTAAATGGTCAAGCTAATGTGTAAACTTATTATTTCTGACCTCAGTCTAAATGGTTAAGCTAATGTGTAAACTTATTATTTCTGACCTCAATCTAAATGATCAAGCCAGTGGGTAAACTTGGAGTCTCTGACCTCGGTCTATAGGATCAAGTCAGTAGGTGAAATTGGAGCTTCTGGTCTCAATCTATATGGTCTAACCAGTGCGTAAACTCTGAGTTTCTGACCTGACTTACTAGCTCATCTGTCGCAAAAGGTTTTGTTCAGGTTCATGACATTTTATATGAAGTTAGTGAGAAAACCTGATACAGTTTATATGATCAAGTTACTGTGTGAAATCATGGCACCCTAATAGAAAGCTAGTTAATAATTCTGATAGTGTTTATTGTAGTCCAGTCAATCTAAAAAATGACTTACAAAAACTGTGATTTCCGTATAGTCAAGCTATTTTGCGATACATATTTTTTATAAAACTACTTAAAAAACTATTGTAATAAAACTTAATACTTTGTTCAACGCACACAAACAAGAATTAGTTGTTAGTTTTGCTTAGTTTGCATGAAAATTTTGTTGTCATGTATTACTGGTTAAAGTTCATTTTCGTAAAGCGCTATATTTTTCAGATTTTTGTGTATACCTTGATGTGTTTTGTATAAAAAAAAATTGAATAATTTATTCAATTCAAATAATATACCGTAATAAATCGAGAGTTTATATGTAATATTGTAGAGAATGTGTAAATATTACCGAAAGAAAATGAGGTAAATATTTTATTAGATGAAACATTGTGTATGTTTTATATATATATTATGGTAGTTCTTGTAGTAAAGGAAATATTATGTAAATCTGACATCATGCACTTCAGTAACACATGTGATCCTGGTCTGTAGACATTAAGTAACTGTCTTATTCAGGAAATGGATTAAGTAACTACGTTATACTTGGGAGTATGTGCCCTAGTGTATGGAATAAGCGAAATATAATTCTGAAATATGACAGTGTTGGTCGTTATTGTACATAGTAATATATCTCTAAAGAGAGGCTGTTAAACATAGAATGAGAATACGTGTGTGTGTGACCGAGATGTTTAACTTTTCCATTATTACCACCCATAAAGCACACAACTCGCGTGTGTGGTTAGTGGATATTTCGTACATGCGTATAATTTTCTTACAATGCCAAACTGCATATTTTCTATTTTGGTCTCTGAATTTCTGCTGAAGTTCAATTCAAGATATTGTTATGTAGGCGACATCATATTGTGAATACAATAGCCTTTTCACTTCATAACTTTCAATTTAAGCCTCTCTGATAGCCACCACCATAGCCTTGTATCTCATTTATAATTCAATCACCTTCCACATTTCACCTGCTTAAGCATAAATTCGATCTCATGAATTTGAAACGAGGCCATACGCTTGGCATGTTGATTTATCAAAGCGAAGTGTACACTTTAACTTTCCTTATCGACTGACTGCAGCCTCAACCAGTGCACACACGCACGCGCATTAGCCCACCAGATAAATTATGAGATTGGTTTAAGCTGACTGAAATGAAACAGCAGGTGAAAGTTTAAACAAGTAAAGTAGATTCCCAATCAAATTCTTAACGCATGCCTTTTCCACTTTATCATATTTTTGGTAGCTTTTGTAACCAGATACGACGTCGATTTCTTCCCAGATTTCATTTAAACTTGAAACTGAAACTCAATAATACAAACTCAGTTTCAGATCTCAGATGGGTTTCCGACTAGCTCTGACAAGCATGATGGAATTGACGTGTAAGTAGGTATGTAACATGTGTGACGACACAGAACACGTCATTGCACAGTGGGACTTATGTTCATGCGGCACATTCTTCGTTCGATGAACAAGTATTTAGAGAATTGCATCTTTAAAGACGATCTGCTGTATTTTTTTTTCATAAGTGCTTCTGGAATATAACAGGAATTTTTTAGCATCTTCGAAATTCGAATCCGTTGAAATCGGGGCATATTTTCCACTGTTTTAAGTATTTCTACTACAATTAAAATTTTACTTTCTTTCAAGAGCTTTTTGAAAGTAAACTTTTAAGAACGGGATAATTCCAATAACTTTTGGTTCTTTGAATAATTTGTCTGTTTCTATAAGTGAACACTGGCTATGATGTATAAATTTTCACGTTAAAATTTTTGAATACGAAAAAATGTTTTGAACAAGTATTCTCTATGGCAGAAACTGCTAGATATAAATGTAAATAAAAAATACAACATGTCAACAATGTAGGACATTCCAATTATTTCTAAGCTTACTGGAAATTGTTGAACTTATATTGCATTGATCCACTCTCATTTCAATAAAAATGTCAACCGGTCAACCGTTCTGTTTGTTTTATTGTTGTTGTTTTCTTTTTCAGCACCAAGCTGCCCAATAGGCTAACTATGCTCTGTCTATGCCGGGGAATCGAACTATGGTTTTTAGCGTTGTAAGTCCTTAAACTTCCCGGTGACCCACCAGCTAACATTGTTTATTTTAAGACTAATTTCAATTTAATAGTTCAATAACTTCCATGAAGTTATAAATGTATTTTCAAGTAATTAATACAATCAAAAAAGATATTTTTTTAAAAAGTTACCAAGTTTTACTTTGATGCAGTAATAATTTCTTCCGTTAGATGGCAGGACCAGACAGAAGGCTGATCTACTTTTCTATGAATGCCCATACGGATCAAAAATTATAAAATAAACAATTATAAATCATACAATAACTCACACAGTACACCCAATACGTGATGATAAAACTGTTCTTTTTATAATTCAGCAAATAATCTTGTTTTTAGTAGTATATAAATAGCTGTAACTGGTTTAAGCCACGATTCTAATTTTGTGGTGGATTCTGAAGTATAACAAAGCTCACACTACCATAACGAATCAAGAACTAGTTTTGAGTTTTACGACATCTAATAGAGCAGTAAATGATTCTAATTTTGTGGTAGATTTTGGGTATAACAAAACTCACACCACCATAACGAATCAAGAACTAGTTTTGAGTTTTATTACATCCAATACAGCAGTAAATGATT
>NW_013665636.1:374493-397991 GCF_000517525.1 Limulus polyphemus | reverse complement strand
TTTGGGGTATAACAAAACTCACACCACCATAACGAATCAAGAACTAGTTTTGAGTTTTATGACATCCAATAAAGCAGTAAATGATTCTAATTTTGTGGTAGATTTTGGGGTATAACAAAACTCACACCACCATAACGAATCAAGAACTAGTTTTGAGTTTTATGACATCCAATAGAGCAGTAAACGATTTTAATTGTGAGAGGTATTTTTGTAAATAAAATACATGCTGTTGAGTTTTATTTCCGCTTTTGTCACACAACAGATCGTGTATAGAAGGTTGACATTTGACATTTTAATGGAAAAGAAACTTCTCAATTCGAGTTGATAACAACCGATTAATAGAAAATGACGTCTTTACTGGATTAACTTTATAATCAGCTTATTATGAAGTGATTACTACTTTGGGATGACAGACATTTTGTCTTATTCCAGGAGGCGCTAATAAATTGTAAAATTAATATGTTGTGTCTTTTGAAATATTATTAACTCAAAATGTTTTGATCCTTCAAATTAAATATTTCAAATAAAGTTTATTAGTGTCTTGTGAACATTTTATTACATCTAAAAGGATTAAACCTAAGTTTTTGTTCTCAGTAAACAATGTTTTCACAAATTAGTGAAGCTATGAACATTACACAAAATATAAAGTAATAACAAACTAATAATTTTATTTCCAGGTTTCATCTGTGCGGCGTGTAAGGATTATTGTAAACGTTTCTATCGTTCTGTTTACTTAAAGAACGTATACTTTTGGAATGGAGAACCTATGGTTACACAGTATAACTTTAAGTTTATTGGAAAGAGATAATGACTGATGGACTCAGGTGTACAGTATATCCTGTTGGAAAGATGTAGATAATGTATGGATGACTCAGATGCTAGAACAATCTTATTTCGTAGCTTTGTTGGAAAGTTTGTCTGTTTGTTTGCTTGTTTCTTATTAAGCCCAAAGTTACACTACGAGTATCGAAACCAGATTTTTAACGTTGTAAGTCCACAAACATACCGCTGTGCCACTGGGTGAGTGGAGGGGGTCTTGTGAGAAAGAAGGCAAGGTTAATGGATTGATGGACGTGGGGCAACTTCAAGAAGTGTCAGTCTTTTAGAAAGCAGATGTGGTTGTATGCAAAGCAGTCGATGTATAGATATTATGTAAGGATCAAAGAATTTGTATATTTTTGTCTAAGAAAACTTTTCATTATCGACTGATCAATAAACTACGAAGAAAAATAACAGGAAAAAAAGATGTTCAAAAAAATCGACATTATCTTCCGAAAAACATTATTAAAGGTGGCAGTGTTTCACCTAGTAGACAATATTTGTAGCTGTATAAGAAGTGAGTTTCCCTGGGAAACAGATGACAGACATTTCTCTTTGCACTGTGTTTCGCCACATTACTTTCCTTATCGTTTCAGTTATATAACCCAATCATGTAAGTTGGCTTCTCTGCTGTATTCCTTGGAATAACGCATCGCATCCTCGCTCTTCAGTGATTTATGGCATTGACAGGATTAGTGAGATTGATTTCATTGAAGTTTAGAACTAAACACTGTCAAGTAAAACTTATCTCTAATGTCATCTTCCTTACTTGACGTGCAAATAGCACATTCAATTCCTCAAGCCACAGATCTTAGTATCTCCTATAGGAAGGTCTACCGCGGTGTATTTTCTCAGAGCACACCAGAACAACGTATCTCTTGCCTGGTGTTTCATGGACGTCATCTCACACGGATACGATTCGAACCATTGCACAAAATCCGAGTTGTTAAAGACAAGATTTATCAGCCTCTGAAACCTTTAAACTGGGATGTAGCTCTAGCTGGGACGTTAGGGCCATAAAATTAATCTTTCACCCGTAGAATAAGCTTAGAGAACGTTGCCGAGGCAGTCAACTTAACATCAACAGAACTAAAGAGGGAAGATGACGCCTAGAACTACATTTTTATGGCCGAACGGGAGTTGTTTATTACAAACACTAAAAGAACACAATTTTAATCTTTTCTTCCAAAGTTACACAGTAAGTGTGGATGGAAAACTAATCATGATGTCTTTGCCGAACTGACACGGTAGCTGCAGTGAAACAGCACGTTATTAAAGCCATTCACTCAAATAACATATTTTAAAATGTCGTTTCCGGCAATATTTTCTGCAACCTTATTTCTTGATACAGGGAAAATTTATCTAAGTTATTAATGTTCTGTCTCAGGATGATGTGTTCTTTACGATTATGTTCTGTATGTCATTTACGTCATCGGAAATGTGTTATTTTCCCACTGTAGTTTGAAGAAGGTAATTTGGTTTATATCTTTTCAAAAGCGATTAATGCAGAGTAATTACATATTATCTAGATCTTGAAAGAATTGATGTTAAGTGTATAATAAAAACGTTATTGATTAACTATGCTGTGATGAGAACGCATAAATATCAGAACGAGAAAAAAACTTAATTTAACAGTCAAAAATGGGAACAGGAAAAATATACGACTTGTCAGTTTACTGAAACAATCAGTTGTACTTTAAAAGACGATGTTTGAACATTCGTTAACAGTAAAAATAATGAGCGTCAATGTATTTTGTGGATGACAAAATTTTGTGTTGCTATAGAAGATGACACTGGTTCAGTTCGTAGGGATGATATTTTATTCTCAGTACGTCAGTACAATTCGAAGGAATGGTGTTTTAATTTTACTGCAACAGTGCTGTTCATAAGAATGATGTTTTATTTTCAGTGCACCTGTTCAATTTGTAGGAATGGTGTTTTAATTTTAGTGCTGTTCATAAGAATGATGTTTTATTTTCAGTGCACCTGTTCAATTTGTAGGAATGGTGTTTTAATTTTAGTGCTGTTCATAAGAATGATGTTTTATTTTCAGTGCACCTGTTCAATTTGTAGGAATGCTGTTTTTTTAGTGCGCCAGTTCCGTTTGTAGCAATGGTGTTGTATTTTCAGGCATCAGATTTGTTTATAGGAAAGGTATTTTATTTTCAGTGCACCTGTTCAGTTTCTAGGAATGGTGTTTTATTTTCAGTGCACCAGTTCAGTTTGTACAAATGGTGTTTTATTTTAAGTGCACCAGTTTAGTTTGTAGGAATAGTGTTTTACTTTCAGCGCACCTGTTCAGTTTGTAAGAATAGTGTTTTATTATCAGTGCACCAGTTCCGTTTGTAGCAATGGTGTTTTACTTTCAGCGCACTTGTTCAGTTTGTAAGAATAGTGTTTTATTATCAGTGCACCAAATAAGTTTGTAGGAATGGTGTTTTATTTTCAGTGCACTAGTTTAGTTTGTAGGAATTGCGTTTTATTTTAAGTGCATCAGTTTTGTTTGTAAAAATGTTGTTTTATTTTCAGTGCAACAGTTCAGTTTCTACGAATGGTGTTTTAATTTCCGGTGCTTGATGTTGAATAGTACTGCTATCGATTAAGTCCTAACTTTTCTTTAACACTGTATAATCGCTGTTATTGCTTTCAACGTCTTCTGATGAGGAACATTTATGAAAATATTTGGTTTCTTTTTCGTTTCGGTCTGTTTTCGTATGTTAGGCGAAACTCAGGGAACACTATTCCTCATCAGTTTGACTCGTCTAGTTTAAATTATATAATTTTGTTAATATTGTTGTCAGTGGGATTTTTCACTCTGTAAAAATTCAGCGAACACGAAGAAACAATGTTTGAATTAATTTCTTAGTATTCTAAATAGAACATTACTAGATATATAAAGCGTTTCAATAGAAAATTTAATAAAAAAAATAGTGAGGAAAGATACCTTTTCCCTCGGAAACTTAACTAAAACAAACAAACAAAAAACAAGATATTCCTGTATTTTTTCCTCCCATTAGGTACTAATGGATGTGTGAAGAAACCTTGGTAGTTAGCTCTATAACAGCTGAAACGATATATATATCGTTATATACAATATTAATTTTCTTTATACACATGCCTGTGTACCATTTCATGGAAAAAGAGGTTTCAAAGTAATTAACTTTACAGCTAGGTTTAGCACTCTTAACCTCACAGCTAGGTTTAGTACTTTTAACTTTGCATCTAGGTTTAGCACCTTTATCTTTGTAGCTGTATTTAGCACTTGTATCTTTGTAGTTGTATTTAGCATTAGTATCTTTACAGTTAAGTTTAGCTCTTTTAACTTTCCAGCCATATTTTAGTGCTCTTACCTTTACAATTAGGTTTAGCTCTTTAAACTTTCCAGCCATATTTTAGTGCTCTTACCTTTACAATTAGGTTTAGCTCTTTAAACTTTCCAGCCATATTTTAACTGTAAAGGTAAGAGCACTAAAATATGGCTGGAAAGTTAAAAGAGTTAAACCCAACTGTAAAGGTAAGAGCACTAAAATATGGCTGGAAAGTTAAAGAGCTAAACCTAATTGTAAAGGTAAGAGCACTAGGTTTAGCTCTTTTAACTTTCCAGCCATATTTTAGTGCTCTTACCTTTACAGTTAGGTTTAGCTCTTTTAACTTTCCAGCCAGATTCTAGCACTCTTATCTTAACAGATAGATCTAGCTCTTTTAACTTTGCATAATGATTTAGCACTCGGATTTTGTTCAACTTGAGACGGTAGAGTTTGAATTATGAAACATATTTACTCTTATTGGATAACATGTATCACTTGGATAGTGTAAATTATCCTGTGTAGTTGAAGGACTTATAATGTGATCAGTTTGGCTAACGACATTTTCTTTGTTAAGTACATAGCACAAGTGAATTTGACACCTAATTTGGAACTAATTTGCTGTGATATCATTACAAAGCAAATTCCTAGTTAAACTAATGTGCCACGTTTCGTTTTTGCAAGGACTGTTATCAGAAGGAGCTGTAACAGATAAAAACTCACACTGAGCATTTTGCTCAATTTTGTTTTTCATATAAATCGGTTCTTTCAGTTCAGTCTTGGATAACACTCGTATCTCTAACTACTCGCAGGAAAATTACCTGACCACACCCTAATAATTACATCACATGACTAAGTGGGATCTAAGTCCATCTGGCTGTTCAATAATTCACCGGTTATGAGCGAATTAACGTTAGGTTTCTGCGAGTTTAACAGAATCACCAACATTTCAAAACATGATAGAATACCGTGTGGATGATATGTTGTGTACGATTTATGTTATGTATGAAATGTGGTATAGATTAGGCTTAACTTAGATAGTAAATGTGTTTTGTAGTCTTTGAAATAGATAAATGAAAGTTACAAGTTTCTTGTTTCGCATACCAATATACACACTGATGTAGCTGATTGATTGTTTATTGTTTGTAATTAAGCACTTAAGCTACACAATGAGCTATCTGTGCTCTGCACAACACGGGTATCGAAACTCGGTTTCTAGCATTGTGTAGCTGCCTGTATATTATCAAGTGCCTGTTTCCTTACTTCCTTTTTCCACATCTGCCTATCCTTCGTTGAAATTTAATTATTTTATCAAACCAGAGTGATCAGTTAATATAGAAAAAGTTTTAGTGAAAGAAGCCTTGAGAAAATGGTCAGTTAAACTGGTAGAAGCATTGAGAGGGTCATTATATGAAGTGAGAAAAGCACAAAGAGAACAGTAACGAAAATTGGGTGAAAAATGGTTAAGTAAAGTGGAAGAAATCTTGATATAATGAAGAAGTAAGTCGAGACAATCCCTTTAAAAATGGAAAAGTAAATTGAGAGAAGACATTGGAAAGCGATCAGTTCAAATTGTAGGAGCAATGAGAGGATTATTAGGTAAACTGGAAGAAACATAAAGAGAGAGTAGTAAGATAGAGTTGGAAAAGTATCGAGAAAGTTAATTAAATCAGGAGTAGTAGCACTGAGGAAATTATTAACCTCAGTGCTACTACTCCTGATTTAATTAACTAACAATTTTCCCAGTTTATCTAACAACCCCTCAGTGTTACTCCTGATTTAACTGACCACTTTCTCAGTTTAACTAATAACTCTCTCATTGCTACTTCTGATTTAACTGACCACTTTCCTAATTTGTAGAGTTATTAGTTAAACTAAGAAAGTGGTCAGTTAAATCAGGAGTAGCATTGAGAGAGTTATTAGTTAAACTGAGAAAGTGGTCAGTTAAATCAGGAGTAACACTGAGGGGGTTGTTAGATAAACTGAGAAAACTGTTACTTAATTGAATCAGGAGTAGTAGCACTGAGAGAGTTATTAGTTAAACTGAGAAAGTGGTCAGTTAAATCAGGAGTAACACTGAGGGGGTTGTTAGATAAACTGGGAAAATTGTTAGTTAATTAAATCAGTAGTAGTGGCACTGAGAGAGATATTAGTTAAACTGAGAAAGTGGTCGGTTAAATCAGGAGTAACACTGAGGGGGTTGTTAGATAAACTGGGAAAATTGTTAGTTAATTAAATCAGGAGTAGTAGCACTGAGAGAGTTATTAGTTAAACTGAGAAAGTGGTCAGTTAAATCAGGAGTAACACTGAGGGGGTTGTTAGATAAACTGGGAAAATTGTAAAGAATTTAGTAAGAAAAAGTGTGAAGAGTACGTAGAAAGTAGTCAATTAAAATGGAAAAACGTAAGAAGAAGCTCTGGGAAAGTGATTAGATAAGCGTAACTAAAATTAGGGACAGCTACACTAAATAGTCCTTGTGTAACTTTACGCAACAGTTCTCAAACAAACAATCAGTCATTTTTTTGCAGTTGTAAGTCCTAAAAAACAAAACAAAAAATCCACTAATCTACGAGGACTTCCATATTGTATATGAAAATAATATCGTATTGGAAATTTTATTCCTTCAGAACACCCCCCCCCCGCAGTAGCACAGCGGTATATCTGCGGAATTACAACGCTAGAAACCGGATTTCGATACCCGTGGTGGGCAGAGCACAGATAGCCTATTGTGTAGGTTTGTGCTTAACTACAAACAAACAAACCTTCTTAAATCAAAGAAGTACGAAATATTCTCATTTAACTCTTACACTATAGATTGCTGAAAAAGCTTCTTACATATAGTTAGCTTTAACCCAGATATGCGTCTGCGCTATTAAGAACTTAATCATCCAATCAACAGGAAGCTTTATACTTTAATAAGCTAATCATCCAATCAACAAGAAGCTTTATACTTTAATGAGCTAATCATGCATTCACTACGGAGATTATAATTCGATAAGCTTAATCGTCTAATTAAAGCTAAGTTTATAGTTGAATGAGCTAATCACCCAAACAAAGTGGAAATTGTAATTTTTATCATCGAAGGATTACATGATACATAATAGAAAGTGTATTCCTACAGCGTAAAAGCACTTTGATGGACATTATTGTCTAGAAATGGTTGCGTAAATCTAACAGAAATTACGATAATTGATAAAAATCGAAAGACTTGATTGGTGGCACATTTTATTACATCTTCTGTAACAAAATCTATATTGAACTTAAATTCATAACATTTTGATAGTTTTTAAAACTCTATCATTTTAGTCGTCTTATGTTGCATATGATATGCTCGAACTTACACACTCTTCTTCTAGCTTAGCATTCTTCTGGGGCATAGCATTCTGCTGTATGGTTCTAGCTTCCAAATTCCTCTGTTGTATTGCGCCATACTTAATAAATCATTTTACCTTGTATTATTCTACTGTACACATTCTTCTACTATGTAGAGTTTTAGTTTACTGTACACATTCTTCTACTATGTAGAGTTTTAGTTTACTGTACACATTCTTCTACTATGTAGAGTTTTAGTTTACTGTACACATTCTTCTACTATGTAGAGTTTTAGTTTACACACTTCCTCTGATCTCTATAGTGTTTTTGGTTTTCTGGAAGTGTTCTGTTTTACGTAATCCTCTTCTGTATAGTGTTTTAGTTTTCGCATTTTTGTGCCGTTTAGTTTTTTAATTTGCCCATTCCTCTTCTATGTATGGTTTTAGTTGACAATCTTATTTTGTAAGATATTTTTGTTTAGACCTATCTGTTTTATATAGTGTCTCAGTTTCTGCATTTTTGTGCCGTGTAATATTTTAGTTAACATGTTCCTCTACAGTATAGCGTTTGAGTTATGATGTTATTTTGCTGATAAATATTCTGTTGAAGCTTCTCTTCTAGCTTACAGATCGTTCTCCTGTGGATTGTTTTGGTTCACACAATCTTCTGTCGTGTAGTGTTTTAGTTCACATATTCCTCTACCCTACAGAGTTTTAGCTTACACGTTGTTCTGGTGGGAAGTGTTCTAGTTCACACAATCTTCTGTCTTGTAGTGTTTTAGTTCACACAATCTTCTGTCGTGTAGTGTTTTAGTTCACACATTCCTCTACCCTACAGAGTTTTAGCTTATACGTTGTTCTCCTGTGGATTGTTTTGGTTCACACAACCTTCTGTCGTGTAAGTTTGAAAACTGTAAAGAGTAGAAGATTGTGTGAACTAGAACACTTCCCACCAGAACAACGTGTAAGCTAAAACTCTGTAGGGTAGAGGAATGTGTGAACTAAAACACTACATGACAGAAGATTGTGCAAACTAGAACACTTCCCACCAGAACAACGTGTAAGCTAAAACTCTGTAGGGTAGAGGAATGTGTGAACTAAAACACTACAGATGATTTTAATTTGTATTATTCCAGTTTACACGTACCTAATATAATATAGTTTTCTAAATTATACAATACTGTTTTGATCTATACTGTTATAATTCTGTAGTGTTTTAGTTAACATATTTTATATAGCCCCTAATTAGAACGTATGACACAACAGTATTTAATAAACTTGCATTCAATAAAAAACTAGAATTAATACATATAATTTTTCTTCGCTTATTCATATCGTAATTTTCTTTATTTTCGTTTCATATATTACACACTTGTTGATCCTTTTTTTACAGAACACTTCAGACAATTTTGTTGTGTTTTCTAACGTAAAATAACTTTGTTAACTAAAGTTGTGTTGTAACGACAGTCAGTAGCTTAAATAGGATTCACTTGTTTTTAATTAAAAGTACAGCTGTGCATTCGTAAATAGATTTAAAGGGTCTACCTAATGTAATAGAAATGAATAACAGTTATTTTGTATTTCAAAGATATCACTAATTTGACTACTTTAAAACAAGTATGTGAACGACAATTAGTTTAAATAACTGTTGTGCTGCCATCTATTGATAATAACTTCACTTATAAGCTTTGATTTTAGAGTATATTACCCACTATTACTGATTATATTGAAGTTTTTACAATAAACGCGATATATAATCCAAAAGAACAGAAAGTTAACATCGTTGGCATGGTGAGTTGTATAAACGATACACCATGTCTAATTATTAATTAGTTGTTAATCTGTAAGGAAGTTGGAAATTTATAGAAAGAATTAAATGAAAATTCATTCGAACATGTAACCATTTCAGTTTCCTCCACAAATGGAAAGAAAAAAACGTAATTCCTGCAAATCTTACGGCAAACTTAATATCAGAACCCCGTTATGCCAAAGAATAATCCAGGAAACTAGGATCAAATGCCACCATATAAGTATACACTAGCCACAATATAACATTAACGATCTATCAGAAGCTGGATAAATCAACATACAATACAGCTTCTATCAAGATACGTAAAGTTGTTCAAACTTCATACTAATACACACACATACACTCAGATATTAAGGAAATTCGTTTCAAAAACACTATTCACTCATCGCTTCTCAAAACACAAAGCTTCCTACTACCACAGAAACAAGAATAATTTAATTAAACGACCATTATCCGAAGGTGGAGAAATATTGTCAAGTAAAGGAGTTAACTTGGTCTTAGTACAAAATATATGATACACCGAGTACAGCTACAACCACAGAAGATACAGCTTATACCCTATCAGAAAAAAAGAAAAATTCAGAATCAAAATCAGGAGTCCAAAAAGACATAAAAATGTAAACCCCACTCATCATACTACGACCCTGTCAGAAAAATTGCCCTTAGAAACTTGAAGAAATACAACATTATAGCAATTCTACAAACAGATAAAGGCGGTGTCTATGTAATAACGGACAAATATGAATGTAACATCAAGTTACAAACTCTATTGGAAGATAGCCACTACCTTAAATTCACAAAAAGGCTACCCTCTCCTTTACATAGCCACAGTGGTTAATAATGCCTCACCTTAACCAGCTATCTGGTGGATATAACATCACCTTCAACAAGTACAACAGCCTCATATGTTAAAAACTCAGCCCACCTTGTAGATATTGTAAAAGCGCTTACATAACCTCATAATACAGAATGGTCAATTTCGATGTATCGAACTTATTCACTAACGCACCAGCTCTGGAATCACTACACATACTCCGCCAACGAGTTGAAAATCAAAGAATTACCGAGGAATGCACACAACTGACATTCTCCATAATAACAGAACTCACAGCCTTCTGTATCAATACAATCTTCTTTCAGCCTGAAGATAAATACTGCCAGCAACAAGAAGGCCTAGCTATGGGTTCGACTCTGTCACCAGCACTTAGTAACATCTCGTGTATCGTTTCGAAATCAGTGCCCTCAAAACAGCCGCTTTAAGGCCCAGAATTCGGCTGAAATACGTTCGTAATACGGCCACAGACTACAGACATGATTCCACAAATCATTAACTTCCAGCGATATTACTCACGATTCAAATAGAAGATAACAAACGCCTATTTCTAGGCCCGATGGTTTCTAAGACATAACGCATATACCACAGAAGTTTACAGGAAACCCAGAGATGATAGTAAATACCTCGACTATAAATCAAAGCACCTCAACGGCTGCCTAGTTTCCAGGATAAACAGAATTTGTAATGTGGAAAATGTTACAAAAAAAAGGAAGAAAACACCTTCCACCGCAATGGTTAGCCCGAACACATGATAAATAACCACCAAAATAAGGAGGAAGAAAATTATAAAAGCGTAGACATATCCTCCTATGTCAAAAATTTCTCTGAACACATACAGAGGATATGTAACCAGCATAAAGTCAGAACAGTATTCAGAAATTTCAGCACGATACGATCGCAGTTAGTGCACACTGAACCACCTAAAAACCGACGCAGGGCAACATTTGCAACATCCTGCGTGAATGTGGACTCTAATACACGGGAGAAACAAAGAAGACCAACAAAAGTCAGGATTCAGGAGCATAACAGGCATACAAAACTCCATAACACCGATCTATCTGCAAAAGCCAATGATCTAGAGAAGATTTCCATACAGTAGTGTAATAATGCTAAAATAATAAGTTCATACCTTATTATTTTACTACTATTACACTTTTTTCTCGCATGTAGTTCATACATTATTAATTTAGTATTATGACACCTTTTTTTTTCGCGTGTAGTTCATACATTATTAATTTACTATTATTACACTTTTTTTTTTCGCGTGTAGTTCATACATTATTAATTTAGTATTATGACACCTTTTTTTCTCGCATGTAGTTCATATCTTATTATTTTAGTATTATGACACCTTTTTTTTCGCGTGTAGTTCATATCTTATTATTTTAGCATTATTACCCTCATGAATTATTTGACTGTTTTCAAGAATAATATCCCAGGCTTTCCTGACTTCTATGCTACGTTAGTTGAATGTGATTTTCAGTTAGGTAGATGTAAAAGGTTTCTTTTATCTTTTTTTTCTCATGTGCAGTTCATACTCTCTTAAAAACACTCAAATAAGTTAGTTGATTAAAGTCCTAACAGGGGAGACCTCTAACGAGTAAACAGAACACCATCCTCTCAACAAGTCCACTTTTCTAATCCCAGCCACTAACACCACAGAAAAAGTTCCTCCCAGGACCTCCTCGAAGACGACAGCAAATTAACAGCCGAAACGTAGTATAAAAATTAGTCAGTAGTTAAAAGATAGATTAATAATCAGACTTAAGTAATCATACCAGCCGTTAACCATTATAACGACTGATATCTGATTGTCATAACCTTACCATAAGTACAGAAAATTAATATAATTATTTTCATCTCATCTTAGCAGTATTAGAATCAGAAACTTTATAGTTTGTTTTGATAGCAATTATATAACGAAGGTAATGAAACTCAGTTTCCACCAGCTGAATAATTTGTTTAATTATACTTATTATAAGACATTAGTATTAGGTATATTATAATTTCTAATACTACATTCGATATCTGGTCCCTTAAGGATTTTGATGAATTAGAAGAGTGTATAATAAGAGTATTTCAACCATATCGTGTTCTCCATATTCATTGCCGACAAGGCGTTTCGCTCATTTCAGAGCTCATCAGTCCGGCTGGAATACAATAAACACATTATTGGTCGAAACACTTTTTTATAAGTCATTTGTTATGTTGCAGATGGCCTGATGAGCTCTGGATTTATAGAACATGTGTTGTCGGCGATGGAAATGGCGACCATAGTGTGATTGAAATACTATTATTATGTACTTGTGTAATTCTTGAAAGTCTCTAAAGGTCTAGATTTTTAAAAAAAATGCAGTGTTAAAATTACAATAGGTCTAATACTAACGTATTATGACAACTGTAATTAATTTTAATCGTGTTTCGCCATCTTGGAAAAGACGTTCGCGCCATAACAATTGTTGTTGTAACAAGGGAATAGCTTGTTTTCCAACGAGAACTAGAAGGAACCAGAATTTTTGTATGATGAGACTGTTTTCTGCATGTGAACCGTTTCTGTGCTACATCTTTAGCACAACTAAATAAAGTTCAAGACAGATGGTGCAGTGGAATCACTCCTGGCATTTGTAATGAATAATTAATTAATATGAAAACTTTCATTCTTATAAGTAACATAATTATAACAGTAATTATAAACTTCTAGATAAACTACTCAATATTAATAAAACAGTTTTAATCATTTCTATATTTTAACTTTACAAATTGTAACGCAAGATGGCAGCACTGAAAACGAAAACTAAATTCTGAGCGTAAATGCTATTGTTATTTTAAGCAAGCGGAATTTTGAACATAATAAGCTTTATTAGTAAAAAACTATGCTAGTAACTTATAAGACAGCACTGCTAAAATAAATGTGTATATAAAGAAATCGTTTCTATCCATACTAAGGTATCAAAGTTTTAGTAAATACATTCTTTATTTGACGTTAGATTTGCACACACGTTCACATATAATTATTCTGCACGTTAAACTCCCATAGTTTGTATTATATGCTGAAGCTAGTTCATACGTGCATAAAATTAAATAAAAAGTCGTGTTCACCCCACATTGTTGATCTTTTGTTATAGACAAATATCATCAAATGAAAAACTTCGTGGATAATTCTATTATTCAAATTATCTCGCTCCTGAAAATATCCAGTCAAAAGTTTCATGTCTAACTTAAGAAATATAATTCTACATCAGCCATGTGTAAGTTTCTGATAGAGAGATATATCCGTGAATTTAAATTAGGGAGAAAAATTAATTTATTGTTTGCCCATAAAGTTATTAGCGACTCAAAAAAAAAAAGATCACTTCGCTTCACTAATGATAAACCTTACTAGTGGGAATAAATTTAAATTAAGTGTTCATCAAACAGAACTCAGTTAAAGGAACTCAAACAGAACAAAAAGTAAATAAGTTCAAAAATTAACTAACTTTCTGTGATAGCATCTGGACCTCGATGTAGCTGATCAGCTTGTGTGCTCCTCTGATGACTCAACAGCAAGCTTTGAAGGCTTATAATGATAAAATTCGGAGCTAGATTCCTGCATGTGGACATATGGAATAAGACTCGTTGTGAGCCTTCGCGCTAAAACAAGTAAATACTGTTATACCCAATGACAGAAATTGGAAGTATTTACCCACTCTGAATTATCTGAATGTTATTAATAAGTAATGCTGGAACTGTTTACATAAATACAGACTAGCATTAGGCCTAGTGTGTTTCAGATAATAAAAATCAATAATGAAATGTAAAGAAGGTGTTTTTTTGTTTTTCTTATATAGACCCAATGAATAGAGCTTCTAAAAGTGTCAATGATAGGCTTAATGACATTTGATCAGGAACGTCGTTTTTAAATAACGTTGATAGCAATATAATAGTAACATGTCAATATCACACGAATAAAACATTAAAAGCTTATTACCTACAATTCATTTAAAAAATATCAATTTAAAAATAATAACTTCCAACTGGTAGCGTTGTGATATTATTCCAAGCTATCAAGTGCGTTTGGATACAAAGTTTAAAATCGTGTCTATTCATACTATCTTGACATATCAATGATATTTTTATATAAATGTGAGAGGTTAAAAATTTTTTGTTGAGTCAACGCTATTTCTGAGATAATTTCACGGGTCAATGTTATTTTCTACGATTATTTATTAAGACAACGTTGTTCTCTATAGTGATCTGTTAAGTTAAGTGCTATTTTCTATAAATATTTGTTAAGCAAACTTTATTTTTTAATTTGTTTTAATAAGTCAATGTTATTCTGTATTTTTGTTTATTATATCAATGTTATCCTGTATTTTTGTTTATTAGGTCACTGTTATTCTGTATTTTTGTTTATTAAGTTAATGTTATTCTGTAATTTTATTATGTCAATGTTATCCTGTATTTTTGTTTATTAAGTCAATGCTAGTCTGTATTTTCGTTTGTTAAGTGATTGTCATTCTTTAATTTAGTTTCTTATATCAACGTTAATTTTTATTTTATAGAATATTGAATTGTATAGCATTTTTGACTATAGATGGCGTACACAGGTGTACAAACAGGAGCCGCTATTATATCAAGGAATTACATAATATGTGTCACTGTGGTTAGCGTATTGAAGATTGTGTATAAAAACCATTATGATTAAGGTATTAGAAATCTAACACGATTAACGGATTAATGAATATATACAGAAGTTACTACGATACTATAACTACAGTGTCTTCTGACGGTTATTTTTAATAATCTAGCTGAAGAATATAAAATTGTTACTCTGGTTAGGATATCAACGTACATATAGAAGGTAGTAGTGTATTGGAGTGTGCACAGTAGGCGCTGTATACAAAGTGCATAAATATGAACAGAAGACAACATAGTTTGGATATTAGGACATATCAAGTATCATCCGTTAGATCTGCGAGATATCAAGTCTCGTAAGTTAGATATGTAAGATGTCAGGTATTGTACGTTATATGTGCGAGATGTCAAGTGTGGTAAGTTAGGTATTTGAGATATCAAGTGTCGTAAATTAGGTATGTGAGATATCAAATGTCTTAAGTTAGGTATGAGAGATATCAAATGTCGTAAGTTAGGTATGTGAGAGATCAAATGTCTTAAGTTAGGTATGAGAGATATCAAATGTCGTAAGTTAGGTATGTGAGATATCAAATGTCGTAAGTTAGGTATGTGAGATATCAAATGTCGTAAATTAGGTATGTGAGATGTCAAATGTCGTAAGTTAGGTATGTGAGTTATCAAGTGTCGTAGGTTAGGTATGTGAGATATCAAGTCTCGTAAGTTAGATATGTAAGATGTCAGGTATTGTACGTTATATGTGCGAGATGTCAAGTGTGGTAAGTTAGGTATTTGAGATATCAAGTGTCGTAAATTAGGTATGTGAGATATCAAATGTCTTAAGTTAGGTATGAGAGATATCAAATGTCGTAAGTTAGGTATGAGAGATATCAAATGTCGTAAGTTAGGTATGTGAGATATCAAGTGTCTTGCGTTAGGTATGTGAGATATCAAGTGTCGTAAGTCAGGTATGTGAGATATAACGTGTCGTAGGTCAGGTATGTGAGATATCAAGTGTCTTGCGTTAGGTATGTGAGACATCAAGTGTCGTAAGTCAGGTATGTGAGATATCAAGTGTCTTGCGTTAGGTATGTGAGATATCAAGTGTCTTGCGTTAGGTATGTGAGATATCAAGTGTCGTAAGTCAGGTATGTGAGATATCAAGTGTTCTACGTTAGGTATGCGAGATATTAAGTGTCTTGCGTTAGGTATGTGAGTTATCAAGTGTCGTAAGTCAGGTATGTGAGATATAAAGTGTCGAAGGTTAGGTATGTGAGATATCAAGTGTCGTAAGTAAGGTATGTGAGATATCAAGTGTCTTGCGTTAGGTATGTGAGATATCAAGTGTCGTAAGTCAGGTATGTGAGATATAAAGGGTCGTAGGTTAGGTATGTGAGATATCAAATGTCGTAAGTTAGGTATGTGAGATATCAAGTGTCGTAAGTTAGGTATGTGAGATATCAAGTGTCTTGCGTTAGGTATGCGAGATATTAAGTTTCATAGGTTAGGTATGTAAGATGTCATTTGTTAAGTTATGTCGACTACCGTTAAAGGTTCAAATCTTTTGTTGAATATCACGATTCAGATGTTTCGAACCTCCCGCACTGTGATCAACATTTAATGTCATTTCAAAACTATGGCGGTTTCATATATTTGTGTCGAAACTTTACTTTCGGTATAAAAACCATGGATTAACTTTACATTTTAAGTACTTGGCTATATTTATTACTTGTGATAATTAATATATATTATCTTTAACATGTTTACTTCAGACATTAAAACATATTCAATGTTTCTTTAAGGTTACAAATTTATTTTGGCAAACAGAAACAGATGGGATATCGCTAATTTGGAAAGTATAATGTTTACTGGATAAGAAATAATTAAGCGATATTAGCGGTATAGGTATTGTTTTTGTAGTATCTTAGTTATTTATCGTCGTTGGTTTCATTGCATATATTATTTTAAAACATATTTTCATTGTTTTATAGATTATTTATTTATTTTGATTGAATAAAATCTTTATTTACGTTGTTTCGAAATGTATACATGTTTATCTTTTGCAACGTTCGTTTCCATTATTATAATACATATTTGTTAGTATTGTTTTTGAAGTTCTTTAATGCCTTTGTTTGAACGTCGATGCATAGAACCACAACAATATAATATTGCCTGATTTGTTAAAGCTATTTCATCTTTAGCTGTCCTTTTTTCATTAATTGTAGTTTGTTTTATATTGATATTAATTCAAAATCTACAAATTGACTTTATATGAACGTTTTCCAAGTATGAATTTGAAAATTTATGAGTTCGCTTCATTTCACTTGAGTGGTGCCATCTATGTTTAAAACATTAAACAAGACGCAAAAAAAAAGTTCATTTGCAACAGGGTATATTTCAGTCCTGTATACTGTACATAGTTCATACATGAGAGTAGTTGTACTACCGAACATTTATGTCATGCACTTACATCACAGGTTGAGCAAAAAAATAAACCAAGCACCAGACAAAGTACAAAACAAAACAATAAGACATCTCTTTTCTTAGCACTACCGTCTTAAAATCACTTCGGTGAATGTAAATAAAATAAAACAAAATATCATGTGGCTTCATAAATCAATTCTTGGCCATAATCTCGTGCCCAGACAAACTGCTTTATGTACTTTATCACAAATGATAATCGTGCTTCGAAACCAAACCCTTGCTGGGCCTGAGAGCTTCACAGTGATACATAACACTTGCTAGGCCTGTCAATTTTCTAAGCGTCCTTTGCCGAGTTGGAATGCCATTTTCTAATCAACAACTTGCCCGTACTTATAACTAGGTTAACTTAAACTATCACAAGAAAGACAAAAACGACCAACACCAAGATCCCTCTCATTGTTGTACCTTTAAAAAAAAAAATCTTTGTACAGGATAACGTTGGAACATCAGGTGCGCCGAGAGGTTGATACAACTTACATATATTTTACTTTGTTCACGTTTTCAAGTGCTACTTTTTCCATAGTGGCTACAATGACATTAAAATCGCCACGTGCGAGAAGTTAAAACCTAAAGAAACACTACAGGTTAACGTGTAGTTTTCACTTGCCGCACTAAATTGAAAAATTTAGTTCATGAGATAACCTTGTTACTTACTTATTTTTATTCACTAAATTATCTTACATAGAAAACGCAAAAGGATAAAGGCAAGACGTAATAAACGTTTTTAGCTGAGAATTTAACTGTACAATTTTGCAAAATAAAACAGAAACTTACATGATCAAACGTAATCAAAAACTAGGCTGATTGGAGTTTTAATATCTTGGCTTGAAATTATATTAATGTTTCAGAATTCCTAGAATCACAATTGCCATCACAACCCATAGGTTATTTGAATATGAGCAATGCAAACTTTTATTTTTGTCGTGAAAAACTTAAGTTCATAACCCACTTAGAACTTAAGATCATTTAGAAGGCAAAACTCTTTTCTGTATTAAGACTTCAAATTAAGAATCAGAACCTCTATTCTACACATTTTAAAAAAGTTCTGCGAGTTAAAAACACTCATCTAGAGAGTTCACACCAAAACAACTTCAAGATTTAATTATTTTCATCTCGTGCATAAAACACAACAAAGCAAATTACATCCTATTTTTAACGAGTTGTTAATATTTCAAACCCAAATCCTGTAAAACTAAAATCATGTTATATATGTTAAAATTAAAGATGTTACAATATTTCAGTCTTTATGCATTATAATGATAGAAGACAAAAAACACGGAGGAAGAACACGAGTGTCATCTTTTGATAATAAAGTTAGGGAAAAAAAATCAACCTGTACTTTGTACTAGCCCTGATGAAGCCGCAAGGGCAAAACGTTGGTTGAACTAAAACGTTTTGTATAATTGTTTAGAGAGTAAAGATCGTCTTTTCTTTTTTCTTTAGCTTATTGTCAAAATGTCTAAGTCCCTCCAGTATGCACTAAAAAAATTCTAAAATATGACATCTTTTGATATTCACTTTCAATGAGTTAATTGTTTCATTGGTAAGGTCGACAATTATGAAAACCATGGTGATTACATCAATACTATATTTCTTCGAGATCAAAACAGTTAGGTATGTTTACTTGGTGACTGAAACAATTACATAAGTTATCCTGTGGATTAAAAGTCAGTTACCTACACGTACATTCTTCAGATTATTACAATAAATGTGTATTTTTCAAAAGTTCTGGTTACTACCTCAGCAGATTAAATTTTGAACTACTGGTAATAATTTTTAAATCATTTACTCCATGCCTAATAATAATTACTTAAATATGGTTTTACAAAAGTAGATATGGTAAAAACGGGGAGTAAGCAGTAAGTGATATATCATGTGTTAATTGACAAAAACGAAATCTCGTATTAACTATGCCACATATTAATTGATTTAAAAAACAACAGAAATATACAAGTGTCGCCATCTAGATACAGTCATGAGTAGCAATTCACTAATGCTGAAATCCGGGTTTTGTTTTTCAAATAATAAAATATGCAGTTATTACGTAGCTAGATGAAATTTAATAAATTCTGAGCTCTTTTAATTGCCTTTTTTATGAATTCAGGTACAAAAATTTTTGATATCATTTAGAGTTTTTATACCTCTAATTGTTTGCAGTTAAGCACAAATTTACACCATGAGCTATCCGTGCTGCGCTCACCACGGGTATCGAAACTTGGTTTCTAGCATTATAAGTCCGCAGACTTACTGCTGTGCCACTGGGGGCTTATGCCATTAAAGAGACGTGATTTTTTAATATTGTTTATTTTGGGGCTGTCGACATCTCACGATATAATGTTACTTATCCAAAATGATTAATTCAACATTTAAACGATGCTCAAGTCTAAATTTAAAATATATATATGTCGTTATGTCCAGAAGTATTACTAATATCGCAGTGTTTAATTCTGGAAACAAATTAGTTAGTATCGCGATATTTTAACCACAATGAATGACGCCCTGTACAGATATTTCTCTAAAAACACACTATTATAATCAAGAATTATGATGTAACGTCTAAAACAATACAATAACATATTTTAACCATGAAAAATCAAACGTCATTCGCTCCACAAATCTGGGATTGAAGGAGCCCTACACATCCGTTCACTATAAATTATTTCCAATCAAATAAAAGTTAACACATTTCACACCGTATTCCACATAATCACTTCGTATTCGTATACTTAAGTCAGGGCTAATTTTTTTTCTTTTGTTTGTTTAAAAACAAAACTATCGTCAATTTCTTGTTCTTTCAACTGGAAAACATTTCGACATATAAACTTTTAAATCACTTTTTTGTTCCCAAAATAAAGTTATACACCCTATCTGAAATAATACAATAATCAAATATCCGAGAGATCTTTTTTTTTTCTTGGGGTTTGGGCCTCAAGTAAAAAACTTTGAATACAAACATGATAACCAATACTAAATGACAAATATATATATATATATATTTATATACACACGCTGAGTAAAATTATTTCAATAAAACGTGTTAGAATAGTTTTCAAACATTAAAAAGAGAACACGGAACTCGTAGAAAACAGGTTTCTTTCAAAACGTAGAAGAAAGAATATCACAATAATCTAGGAAAATCAACGAAATTTAATAACAACATAGGAAACTTAAAAATAATCTTCATTCGTGATATTTCAGGATACGTAAAAACAAATAATACATCTCAAGCTTTACCTGAGAACAACGTGGAATGTAATATTCTTTGCGGCTCATAGACTAAAAGTTTATCATTACACTTGCACTCTTACATCAAGTTTCTGTACATTATACGCAAGCAGAGGTGTGAACTATTACTCTTAGAGCTGAACTACTCATTTTTCTCTGATTTTTGAATAAATGCAATTCAATAAAATGCTTTTAACTTTCGTCAATAATTCATCATCAGAATCACTTTAAGCAAGGAAAGAATTACCCCAAGTAATAATGTAGGATTCTGATGAACATTATCATTAAAAAAAAAAAACATTCCAAAGATATGTCATAACAGAAAAGAATAACTTCTGTCGAAATGGAAGATAAGCAATTAATACCAAACAAGAAAGTAACTTCTTAACCACAACATTTCTAAGAAGCTAATTAGGAGAGACAAGAAAACTTGTAGGCCTTCAAAGTCCCTTTTTTTTCTTAGGTTTGTAAGCCTATCATCTTGCACCATGCTATATGGGGCGATTTAGGACATATTTACCAAACCAGCGACACTTCTATAGCTCTAAATAAAACAGGTGTATAGGTGGCCAAATTGTAGCTCAATAACGTAATCCAACTGGACCTCATAGGAACATCATCAGGTCCAGGATATTGTTTTTTAAATTTGTTAATTGTCCCTAATCACTTCATAGTCAACACCTACAATACATCAAAGGTTTTGAAAGAGGTAAACAGGTGTGAAGTTATAATATAGATATGATAAAAATCAAACTGCTCCAATCTATGAAAGTAGTGTTGTGTTTGAACGAGGTAAACAGGTGTGAAGTTATAATATAGATATGATCAAAATCAAACTGCTTCAATCTATGAAAGTAGTGTTGTGTTTGAAAGAGGTAAACAGGTGTGAAGTTATAATATAGATATGATCAAAATCAAACTGCTTCAATCTATGAAAGTAGTGTTGTGTTTGAACGAGGTAAACAGGTGTGAAGTTATAATATAGATATGATAAAAATCAAACTGCTCCAATCTACGAAAGTAGTGTTGTGTTTCACCAAAAGTTTAGGTACTAAAGTTAATATCATAGAAATACTGTGATAATCCAAGCAACAGTTCATTTGAAGTTAACAAGATTAGTCGAAGTAAATTAGTCCATAATCACCCTGTTTTACGCCATTAAGTGTGCTATGTACAAAGAATACAACGAGTTATTACATTTAAATGGTGTTTTCATGTACTTGTGTAGAAATTGTGCATTTAGGTTGTTGTGTATAGGGTGTGCATTCCAGTTCTTATGTATAAAATGTATAATGAGGTTTTTGCACGAAAATAGTGTGTATTCTGGTTGTTATGCACATTGTTATGGTGTAAGGGACAAGTTTTAAATCCTTATCTTTTTACTGCAGATTAACGTCCACTAAAAATAGTACAAGAGAGATATGTGCTCGTAATTAACTTTCTTACGTAGCTGGTCTATTAGTTTTCCACACCACTTCTGCCTTCTAATTTCAACTTAGATGGTCTGTTAGTTTTATTCTCCATGTCTTGTCTTAACCTTTATACCCACCTAGTCTGTATTTGGATACGTCATCGACATGGCGTTTTTTTTTTTAGAATTATTTTCAAATTCCAATACAAATGACTTACCGATAACCTATCGACATAATAGCTGGTATTTTTTTTTACCCAGAAATTATATTAGATTTTTGTATATTTGTGATCTTAATTTTGAATTTTTAATTCACGATTACTTGGACTTTGTCCTCACGCGTATTTTTTCTTGTGTTATTTTTAATTATTGTTGTTTCATCTCAAGTGACAGTTGGAGTTCCAAACTCCTGTTGACTCCCTACCAACGGGATCTTTTTTATTCCTACGCTAGAAATATCTTAGATTTGCTCTTCACATGATATCTTGGGTTTCCTAACTGCGTAGTCTTTTGAATTTGATATTCTCGTTATATTTTAATTTCCTACCCACGTGGTGTTTTTGTTTTCTATCTATGTGATATCTTTAACACAACAGTTCTCATTGTTAAATAACAAAACAATAAAACTCAGTTGTAAGACATATAAGTTAGTTAGATAAGGTGCCATAAAAATTCAAAGGAAAACTAAGTTGTTGTTTCTTAAATTTGAATTACACACGCTAGACGTCATAACAAACAATGAATACGAACATATTTACATTCGCCATTTTCCCACTAGATCAACTGCAATTCTTCGGTAACAAACAACTGTGATAAACAGAAAAACGCAATAAAGTATAAACATTTGTAAGCAGGAAAACGTTAAAATTTTACAACTTTTGAAAATTTAATATGTTTCAAATCAATTTATAGGTCTTATGTGTTGTCAAGTAGGTTAATTAAAGACCGTAGAAACACCTGTTACTGAATGGATCTATAAAATCATTCCTGTTCGCTGACAAATTTTAGAATATGTTGCCCAGTTATAAAATAACATAAATAAACTATACGGATGAATAACTTCCAGCTCCGTACAACATACGACAAAGGCTTAGCATGTGAGATATAACAAATATTGTATATCACCGCCATTTTTAAAGAGAGATATTCAACATAGTTTCGTTGTACTGAACTAAAGTATCATCTCACAAATGACAGCTAGAACAAAACAAAAACTATAACACATCCTCAAAAAGACTGGTAAAAGATATAGAATCATAATTCCTTTGTAGTAATAAAGAAATATCACATAAAGTTACATTTTATTTCGTTTTTTTTCACCCAGATAATTGAAACTACAGCTTTCAGCTGCAGGACAGAAGATAAGGGAATTTATAATGTTTGGAATGTTGTTCCTTTGTAAATAAGCAAACCCTGTAGGGAAAAATATCATATATATATATATATCATCATCATCTTGCATTTCGCATCAATCTGTTTGAGAAGTCTAACCTTAAACACAAACATATCTGGCTTTAACTTTCTCCAATATATATACATATATATATATATATATATATCTGCCTTTAACTTTCTCCAGTATATATACATGTATATATATATATATCTGCCTTTAACTTTTTCGAATATATATACATATATATATATATCTGCCTTTAACTTTCTCCAATATATATATATATATATG
>NW_013665636.1:367514-373911 GCF_000517525.1 Limulus polyphemus | reverse complement strand
CTCCAATATATATATATATATATATATTATTAATAAATCAAGTATAAAGAACGCACTACGTCCCTTCCCTCCCTGCGAGATGAGTTGATTCAATTCAATACAATCACCGGTGCCACACTTTTTTCAGTAGTGCCAACTTATAGTTTATTATTACAGTAATCACGTGACTAATTCAGACGCTTGTGTATTTAGCTGTCTCAAACATAACATATTATGGAATTGAGTGTCCTGAAAAAAAAATCATGAAACTAACAATAAATACGGTTGAAATATTAACCCAGTTATAATAACCTATACAAACTAACCGAAATGGCTCCTTTAGAATATGCACTTGCAGAAGTCTTTCAATTTTATGCACAACACTCACTAAGTTCAAAGTAAAATATGACACAAGTAACATCTTGCTTTTAAGGAAATTTTAAAGTACAGGACTGTAATATCACTACAAAATAAAACGTAAACTGAGAATGCTATATGCATACTAAGGTATAGCCAAATATAAAATTTGTCAAATAAGGAGCACTTTTTGGGCAAGTGAGGTAGAAGCTGTTAGTAATGACACATATGGTGTGACACATGTGGTGGTGCAAAAGTCGCTTTAAGTCTCTGGGATTTGAAAAACGTATTACAAAAAATCGCACAGAAAGGCTATATAACAAAACTAAAACCAACATTTGGATCAGGTAACAACATTAAAGAGAGAGAGTAGGTATTTCTTGAGACAACTGGATCTAAAATTAGGATCGTGTGGTAGAAGTAAACACAAACGAAGGAAACATAACCTGATATGAAAACCACGTGACAAAACTAACAATTACTTGACGAAATTGATCTTAGTGTTATGATCACGTGATAAACACGTGAGGAAACCGTATGATCACATGACGAAGCATCATCCACTAGTAGGATCATGTGACAATACTAAAACCAGCAGAAGAATGCCAACACTAAAATGAGCCGAACAAAAAAGAAATCTATAAGAAATATTGAAAACTCTAAAAGTTTTATACGATTTAAAGAATTTATAAAGAATTTTAATAAAGAATTTTCAGTGTATATTTTAAGTCAAGTTACCTAACAATAGCATTTTGCACACCAGTAGGCCTAATTATATACACATATAATACCAGATTAATCCAGCACGATGCATATTCTGTTCGGTTGTAAAAGAAACAATAAGCTAGTTGCGTAAGTAAAATCAACCAGGCTGTAAACTCTTGTCTACGAACCCCACAACATTTACGTTACATGAAGAAAACGAGATAAAGAGTTTGAAAATTCAGGAAAAAAAAATCACTTCAGCAAAAAGATTGAAAGTGTATAAATGTCCAGATAGTAACCGTTACCAGTGGTACTTGGTACTAGTTGTAATGTCACACTCACGCACAAACTGGTCCTATAGTTCTTTCTTGTACAAGAATCCGAGTGTCACATTCATGCACCTATAACCTTTACCTGGTACGGTATTCAATATGCCACACTACCTAACACGAGTCTCGTTTTTTTTTTTTTTACTATCACGCACTATATAAACCCAGATCGCGACCTTGTGTGTCACTTTCACTTACCTTAAACGTGCCTGCCATCACAGGCGAAACAAAGCGTAGAACGTTAACTCTGCACAACTATGTCTACAGAGGAATATCACTATAGAGGGCTCTGTTGCAAGAACACTTCACATATCTGTTTTCTCAAAGTGACATGCTGATCGTATTACAGTTTTTTTTTAAGGTGACTGGAAATTTCTTCAAATACTTTTTCGCACTTTATTTTATGTTGTTTTAATAAGGTTCGCGTGTTTTCTGGACACAAGGGCAGCTAAAAACAAAAACAAAAAAATTCCGCTAGCCATTATGTTCGGAACATCAAACTGGATCATATTTTGGCTAACTTAAGAAGTCTGTTTCCCATTATATTAAGATATGTGGATCTGACATTAGGTTCTGATTAGGTTCTGGATCTGACTATGAGCTAGGTTGAGGATACCAGGCGGTGGTATTTGAGTGTGTAGGCTTTCCTCCACCCGGAGGGTGGTAGAGATGAAAGCTTCTAGAATGATGAGCGTAGAGCTGTCGCTGCTCGTGAGACATGGATTGTTGAGCATGAGGGTGGCTGTATGCCGAGGGATCGATGCTCCCAGGGTGGACAAACACCTGAGGTTTCAACGGAAGGTGCTGAAGTGGACTCTCGGAGACGTAGTGTCTCATGTGAGGAAGAGCAGCCGTATCGCTAAATGTCTGGCTCTCTACAATCCCAGGGAACTTTTCTCGGGGGGACACAGAGGCCGGTGGAGTCATGGCACTGTATGTATCCATGTAATTACTGACATTGACAGGTGCGGTCGAATAGCCGGAGAGGACGCCGTAAGATTCTGCAGCCATCTTAGCAGGCAACATAAACTGAGTTTGGTCACTGTAGCTACCATCAGTGCTGCTCCCTGGCGGCGTGGGTAGAGCCCCCTGAACTTCACCATAATAGGAAGGTCTGCTCGCGTGGGCCCCCGAACGAATTACCGATTCTCGATTTACATAGAGTTGTCTGAGCAATGTCGTGGCAGGGAGCGTTGTCTGAGATCCACCGATCCACTGGATTGTCGACCTGTACTGTTGATGCGACTGTGGAGAGTGAGCCATGCGTGATGCCATCATCTCCTGGGTCGGGCTGCCATGAGGGGGCGCCACAGTTCCTACTATTCCAGGAATCTGTGAATTAGGTAAATGCTTGTTCATAACATCTTCCAGTTCTTTTACTGTCATAGCAGAAGATCCATTTGTTGCAGGATAAGCACCAAACGGGGGAACTGGAGATCGTTTCCAGGGTCGCTGAACTTCTTCAACAGTTTCAACTGATTCCCTACCTTTTTTACTAGTTCTTGGACTTATTCTTTCTTCGACACTAGCTGGCGGCACCTGTCTATCTGGGCTGAAGCTTTTGTTTGTAGCACCATTATGTAGGAAACTTCCGTTCGCGAGCGGACTTGAGCTACGCAGACTAGATGTACTTCCAGGACGGGACCTGGAGAGCTCGCTTTGAGCAGAATGGGAAGTTGATCCCCCAGAAAACTTTCTTTTCCGAGATGTACTTGACCGTTCCGTAGGAGAGCCTATAGATGCCACTTGGTGATCCTCCGGGAAACTTGAAGGTTCTATTGTCAAATCTAACTGTTCTTCTTCTATTTGGAGTTCGGATGGTTGTTGATTTCTCAGTAAAAAACTTTCCTGTCAATAAAATCACCCTTTGGTTAGGGTTATTTCCACATTCAGCAGGATGTCCAACGTATTAATTACAAACCTATTTAACGAATTTTTAAGTTATATCATTCAACTACATGTAATCTGAAGTTACTGTGTTTTATTTTGCTGTTTCTAGTGGAAAATCGTTTGCTAATTTTTCACAACTTCCGGTTAAGTGACAAAATTAAAACGATTAAAAATCATTATACATTTTTTAAAATTTGTAATAAATCTTAATTCCCACTGCGCAAACTACTTATGTTATTAGGCTACATTAAAGCACAGTGATGTTTTCATCCTATTTTAAGTATCTTTCATACAAACTATAGGATCCCTTCGTTATAATTAACTTATGACGACTTTATGAAGCTTCCTACAGTTGATGTTACGACATCTACTGGAATAAAACCTTTGGGTCAAAAAATATGACTAAACAGAATCCTTCTAGTAAAGTATTCTGTCATTAAATTGTTTTATAGATTAATGAAATTCTTATGTCTTTTACTATAATGTTTTGCCATTATTAAAAAGATGAAGAAGTTGGTACTCCTTCTGCTAGAGCATTCATGGTTAATTTTAAAATGTTGATACGTCCCCCACAAGAATGATTCTGCTCTTGTATCGTTAAGCCTTTATAGGAGCTGATATGGCTATTAAAATAATATTTTCTCAACATTATGCTACATTATACAAATTAATATGTCAGTATTATACCTTTCCTGCATAATATTAATTTTTAGAAACTGTTAATCCTTACGATTACTTAAATTTTCACGACTAACGAAAGAAAAGCATGCTTTACTAGTTACCTAACCCTTACCCCAACAGGACGAAGATTGTCAGGATGTTTGTTACCAGCACTCAACTGAGTCAGCTGATCTTGGTTACTATTATCGCCACCTGTTGACGAACGCCCGTCTCTAGGCTTAGGTGAAAGGCGGGGATCACTGTCCTTCGGTGACATATCGTCTGTAGTAAGTAATTTAAAATATTAATATACAAATCACAATAGAGTCCTTATGTATAGAATTTAGGTAACGTGAACAGGTAAGCAAGCTTTTAATCCTGAACTTATTACTTTTTACGTTTATAAAACTGTAATTATAAACTTCAAGTTATTTCAGAGCAAAAAAAATCTAGTCGTAATCCTTATATTAACACAGATATCCTTGGGTAGTTTCAGTGAAGTATTGTTTGTTTGTTTGAAGTTATGCACAAAGCTACACAATGGGCTATCTGTGCTCTGCCCACCACGGGTATCGAAACCCGGTTTCTAGCATTGTAAGTCCGCAGACATTCTGCTGTGCCAATGGGGGGCTTCAGTGAAGTAACCCAAAAGTTAGCTCATTGCACGAATTTTTATGATTTCACGCAGTCAGTTCAAATGTGAACTCAATATAGAAGCTAAAATGTCGCACTAATACAAGGCTCTCTACACGAACTCTGTTGCGTATCTGAATAGTCTAAAGCAGTAAAGTTTATTCATGAAAAAGATACATTGCGAGTGAGAATATACATTAATTCAAATTGCATCAGCGGGTTCTAAATGCACCAATGCTCTCTCCCTATGAGAAAAGGTCACATACGTTAAATATGTACAGTATGTAAATAGCTGAAGGTCAGGTGATACATCAAAATAAATAAAACTTCTATTGAGTACCTCACGTTTTCACACTTTAAAAACTTCTGACCAATTAAAGGGGCGCAGGAGGTAAATTATATCATTTTTCTTGTACAAAAAAACAACCAATAAGAAAAACACAGGGGGTTAATTATATGATATTTTCTTGTACAAAGACAACTAATTTAAAAGCTTCAGGAGGTTAGATGAATGGTTTTGTTGCTTTTTTTACAATTGACCATTTAAATATCACAGAGGATTATATAGGTGTTATTTCTTTTATTGTACAAATCTAGCTAACCATTTCAAAAACATTTTACTTTAAAAACGGCTATCCGATTCAAAATACTAAGTAAGTTAATTAAATGGATGTTATTTTCTTGTATCAAAATTCACAAGGTACAAGAAATCAGATATCTATTATTCATATTTTCTTTTTTAAGGAACTAGTTCAGTTTTATTTCGAAAAAAAAAATAATTCAGAACTAAGATAAACTTATAAGGATTTACCTGGATGATCTTTATCAGGTGAGTCTCTTTCAGAATGGTTGGAGTCATCAGGTTGGAGGTCAGTTGTGTGAGTCAGCTGACTACAGTCCATTATACAGTTTTCATACTCTATGCCACTATAAACAGAACACACAAACCCAATGGCATGGCAATTAACATTCTTCATATCCTATACATAACATATAAACGTAATAAAATTGTCTATTATACAGTATGTATGAAATGTGCCGCTACAAAAAGGGCCAAAAACGCAACACAATTTTCATATTATATATTGCTGAAAGGATAAACAAACGCGTTGATATTTGATATTTTTAAATTGAATGTCATCTTATGGGTCGGTTATGCCAAGATTCCTGAGGTTCCTTAAGAGCTTTATACCAGATGCAGGTCAATCATCAACAGCACCTGAAGCAACACAGTTAATCCTAATCGAATAGCATGTCATGACTTGATCTGAAACTTCAAATCTGCAGCTCAATTTCAAATGAAACAGTTGTCCTTTACACAGTTCCTATGTTGGTATTTGTGTTATTTTATGTAAATTTATATTACTCTCTGTGAATAGGAGGTTTCAAGTGATGCTGCTTATTAATACAAGTCTGGTGGCATTCTAAATAAATACTTAATATTTTCATGGTTAAAAAGCATTAGAATATGTTTCTTTGTTGTCAAGCACAAAGCCACACAATGGACTATCTGTACTCTGCCATCCGCAGGTATCAAAACTCGATTTGCATCATTTGATCCCGCAGACTTTCTACTGAGGGGGGGGGGGCATTTTGGATCAGACGAGCTATACTGTTTGCTGACCGTCATGATATTCTAGATACTATTGATACCAATAGAACTAAAGTAATTCAAATATATTTAAAGAGACCCGAAAGCTCGAGCACCTCTAAAAGAGAATTGCTCTCACGTTTTTGAGTTTATTATATGATACTCTGGTAAGTGTAAGGCTTAACTTGAGTGTTACAGCGTGTTCTCATGCTTGTTTTTTGTTTTTGTTTTTGAATTTCGCGCAAAGCTACAC
>NW_013665636.1:360119-366535 GCF_000517525.1 Limulus polyphemus | reverse complement strand
AAAGGGCGAGCATGTTTGGTGTGACAGTGATTCGAACCCGAGACCCTCAGCTTGCATAGTCGAGTGCCTTAACCACCTGGCCATGCCGGGCCATTTGTGTTCTCATGCGTAGATTTCTAAAATGTTAAAGTATATTGTGTATGGTGAAATGGCGTTAGGCTTATGTTTTCTATGATTACGAAAACGTTGAGAAAACCTAAAGCGAAGCTAAATGTGAGTCTCTGTGGTATTTTCTAATGAACATCTATCATTCTGTATAATAATAGGAAAGGTTAGGCTTAGCGTAAAGGGTGTTGTACGTTGAAATTCTGCATTTGAATTTTAAGTATTTTACGCAAAGAAGCTGATTACTAATAATAGATACATAGCTTACAAGTGCATATGAAAACTTGAGCGCGTCTAAAATTAAAGAAAGATATCTACAGAACAACAAAAAAAATGCAACGTACCTAAGGACGTAGTTCACACAAATAATAGCTTGTTCCTCGGAGTTTTTATTGTTACAGATGACCGTGGCGCATGTTTGTACCCAAGTGAATCCCCCGTTCTTATTCATGAGACGATAGTAACCGCTCATCACTTGTCCCTTATGAATTACTGTGGAAACAAATTTGTTTAAACTGTTAATATCAGTAACGTATTTCAATATTTTTAACGGTTTACTACAAAAACAAAATCTATAAAAATGAGTTACCAGAAACTTATTTTATTTTGACTAATGCAATAAAAAATTTCAAATTTTAAGATAACTAAATTATTCATTGGGGCGTTGGTAGCGCCCTCTACAAAGTCTTAATAACACACTGATTACGCACAATCAGTATGGCACTTGCGAAGTTGCTGAACATCCTGTCCATGACAAAGTGAATACATATTTCTTCCAACTAGTTCTTCAGCTGTAAAATCTAGAAGTTCTGCTATCCTGAAAACCAAAATAAAACTCCTCAATATTTAAGCAGTATATCTTACATTAATTATGAAAAGCGAAAACTTTATATTAATAGGAATTTAATCATTAATGAAACGAAATAATTAATATCAACTACTCATATTAATTTGATTTTAAAATAATGTAGTATGACACATACAGTAAGTAATGCTTTTAATATTTAGTCTGTACTGGTTTTTCATCTGTTATATTATTTCTTTTTGCCTCTTGGTCAATATCCTATATTTAAAGAAATTTGGAGTAATAGCATTTTACACGATTATTTCTCGACAAACAAAATGTGCATGTGAGTCACAGATCTTCTGAGTAGGAATAATATTAATATATCAAGCATTTTCTGAAACTTTGAAGAAAAATCTAAGCAAATTTTCTAATCAATAGCTAAAAGGTAATAATGTAAAAGCAGACAGTGAGCTAGATCAGGAAGATTTTTTTAATATAATAGTTCATACATGAGATAACAGATGGCGTGAGAATCCCTCCGTCTTAGAGCCATGTTTGCAGTTTTAAGGCTCTGTACATTCTAAAAAGTATTTGACATTTGAAAGGGGTAAAATAGTTAATATATGCATTTGGCAATGCTTATTTCCTTTTTTTGTATTGATTAATGGCGCGTAGCGTCGCTCAAAACAATTTGTGTGCAAATTTTAAAGATATATTAGAATTATATAACAAATAAATGATATTTTGTTGACAAAATAATGAAATGAAAATTAATTATATAGGTTTTCTTTTTTACACGTACCTGGGTTCACAGTGAACAATCTTAAAGTCGAATGAGAGCCTTGTTACAAACATTCCACTCTCCAGGCGTACTTCGTGCACTGAAGGAGGGGGAAGTGCTATTGCTAGCGCCACCATCCCGATAAGCGTAGGAGGCTGCTTCCGGTTATGTGGGAACACGCAGTGAGGCCGTAGATGACATAAAACTAATACAACCTGAAAATTAACAACAAAATGACGGATTTAAAACGTTTATATAACATTAAAAAACGTCTTTGTTACTAAGCATTTACTGGGATAAGATTTCTTCTGTGGAACGAGAAACTTATATTATTATCTCACCTTTACACATTCTCGTCATTAGGGGTTTGGTCGAATAACACAAGACAATAAAACAAGGTGATTTATGTACTAAATTTGTTTCATTTGATATACATTCAACTGTGTTGATCAAGAAAACCGTATAATATATACATTGTTGTTATTTGGTGATTAACTTTATTTGTTAAGTGATATTCTATTTTACAGCAGCACAAGTGGAAAAAGCAAAAATACATAACTCATTTCGTTAGGTAATTTATTGTATAAATTTACACGCAAAAACTATGATCAGTTATAAGTTAGACTACTGTGTTCACCATCACAAAAAAATCCCCCCAAAAAACGAAAAAATTCCTCATTAAACAAGCATTTCTGTACTATATCAAGCACTACACTATAGATCTTACGAAGAAAGGTGCATATGTATACATATATATACATGCTATTTAGTATATATTTGAAAAGCATACAAATCTAAACGACCTATATATATATATATCTATATATATATCTTTAGTAAATGCTGCTATCTGATGTAATAAACGTTTACCATGGAAAAATTTCTAATATCACGAAGCAATTTGCTTATTTAAAAAACAAACAAAAATATGGTAGATGGCAGGTGGGTGCTTATTGACTATTGTGTATATATTGTGATTGGCCTTGAACAGGTGAAACTGCAGTCCACGGCAGAGTTCACGACCGATCAAAGAATGCATTAGCCCTCTACGTCACAGATTCTCTTTTCAATTTCACTTCTGGTGAAAAGGCCCGGCATGGCCAGGTGGTTAGGGCGCTCGACTCGCAATCTGCGGGTCGCGGGTTCGAATCCCTGTCACACCAAACATGCTAACCCTTTCAGCCGTGGGGGCGTTATAACGTGACGGTCAATTCCACTATTCGTTAGTAAAAGAGTAGTCCAAGAGTTGGCGGTGGGTGGTGATGACTAGCTGCCTTCCCTCTAGTCTTACACTGCTAAATTAGAGACGGCTAGCGCAGATAGCCCTCGTGTAGCTTTGCGCGAAATTCAAAAACAAACAAACAAACAAACGATCTGGTGAGAAAAAATAGATATCTTTAATCTATATACACAATCATTAAACAGTCGGCTCGCTGCATAATAACGAATTCGACGAAACGTCATAACATTATTCACATACCTAAATTAATTTAAGTTACTATATGGTGAAGTAAGAGGAACTCAAAACCCCAGAGAAAAACAAAACAGCATTCAGTTATTGGCCGCAGCAGCTATTCATTTTGTAGATTTGAGCGTAATCATAAGACTTTTTTGTTCTTTGTTTGTAATTAAGCACAAAGCTACGCAATGGGCTATCTGTGCTCTGTCCACCATGGGTATTGAAACCTAGATTCAAGCGTTGTAAGTCCGCAGACATACCGCTGTGTCACTGAGGGGCAATCATAAGACAAAGGTTAATAAAAATTCTACAACGTATAATAAAGGTCGCTCCTCAAGGACATCTTCTGCATTAAAACTTGTATTATATTTTGTTTTAGGAAAAATTGCGAAAACACAAAATGGAACTACATAAAAAAAGTATTTGCTATGATACGAGAGAAGCGGCTCTAGACCCTCCTGCCACCTATCGGCTTCATCGTAAAATAGAAGTAGATGAAAATATTACCTATCGTTCATCAAATTCGTCTTGATTGTTTAAAATTTCATTTGATACAGTCAAATACACACACATATAACAAAATCAATATAAATTATATATTTCTAAAATGTATCAATAATCTAGAAAAAAAAATGTCTTCGATTAGCAGAAAAAACGTTTCTAAGAAAATAGCTCATTCTGAAACATGCTATGATATTAAGTGTTCGATTAATTAAAATCAGTCTTATTTCAGATTCCAATATCCTCATTATTAGGATATCAATCTTGTTTCATTTATACAGCTTATTATCGCAACATCTAGATGAAACGTCTGTATGAACACCTGTATTCTCGTGGACTGTACACATCCCATAATATAAACATGCATAACCTGAAATTCTTAATCTATTTCGGTCAGCTGCAGAAGCTGGTGACAAGAACAATTTACGTCATTTGATTGAATACAAATAACGTACAAATATCAATGCTGTAGATTGGACGATTTAAATACTTACTAAAAACACGTACCATATAATAATCACGGTAAATTAATACCTACCCTATAACCAGTAGACTTGAAATGACACCCACGTTTTGTTAACGTTGATTTCATTCGGACACAGAACGACCTCTCGAGGTCTTTGTAAGAACTACTACTGTTTAGTGTCATGACGGGTGCTGAAAAAAAATGTTCCCATTAACATAGTTAAAATAAAAATCAGACAATAACGGTAAGAAATGTTATTATTTTTCCTTTCTTTTATAAAGCAAAGGAAAATTTAAATGATATATATATATATATATATGATATATGATAAGTATTATGGCATTTAAGTATTGTCAGCTAACAATGCTTGTCGTATTTATATATATGATAAGTATTATGGCATTTAAGTATTGTTAGCTAACAATGCTTGTCGTATTTATATATATGATAAGTATTATGGCATTTAAGTATTGTTAGCTAACAATGCTTGTTGTATTTCCCTTGCATCATATCATTGTTAGCTTTCACTATCAGTATGATAGTTTGACCTATTTTCACCGGGCTTACCTTTATTTTGTTAGGTTTAACAGTTAGGTTTAACAGTTATAGTTAGGTTTAATTATAGGTGTAACCCTATAGGTCTACAAAAAATTAAATAAAAACAAATAAAGTGTAATATTCCGTTAGCAAAGTCTTTTGTCCAAATTTTGATATTATAGTCACTTATTAACAATATTAATAAACGAATACTACTTTTTCTTAGATGTATGGTGTCGTTACCTATTTCTGCAACTAGTTTATACAGACCGAAGTTTTTACAGGAAGAGGTGTTAACTAATTTAATAAAATATAAATCAAATTAAATATAGCAAAACAACAACAAATTTAACTAGCCCTATACTCACTCTTTTTTAAATCAACAGTCATTATGTTGCTGAAGGTTCTAATGATTTTTAGGGAATAATATCATGCAAGTTTGTTTTTTTTACAGCGTTTCATTAATTCGGACGCTTATTTTGCTAAAACTGGAATGGTTGTATTAAAAATAACTCCTTGATTAAGTACACTTCAGGATTTTCCTTGTTAGGTTCTAATTATATCTATTTACGAAAGCAAAGTTTTATCCTATAACAAAGAATGTAAACAAAGGTAGCGGGAAGAACTAATTATTTATAAATGAAATTGCTATTTTCTTGTATCATAAAGCAGGACTTTTCATTCTTATCGTAACAACATCGCAATTGGCTCTGTCAACTATTAAAGCCCATCTGTGCCATTGATAAAAAAAAAAAGTAGGAGCCAATTTAGTAAAACATTTTTAAATCAACATGAGGCTCTTTACTGTGGCCCTGTTAATGAATGAGACAAAATAATGTCCGTATACAGTACGTCTACTGATAAAGATCTGTGATTATCGACACCCTACGTAATTTACGGTTTCTGTCAACCCACCTGGTCGGTCCAGTCCCGTGGGGGTCGACGCGTCTCCAGACGCCGAGCAAGACCCATCGTCGGAGCCCACTGAACCTGGCGAAGAGACTGAGTGAGACTGGGATAAATTGATCCCTAGCTGTTCGGCCAACTCTGCGTGGTCCTGCTGGTGAATGTAGTCGAATACAGAACTACCGGTCATTTCCACCTAGTTTGAAGTCAAGACAGGAATTGTTATATCAATATATAGTCTTAGCTCAACAAACAACTTCTGTTCTATTCAATCTCAAACAAAATATTATAATTCGCACAAAAATCGACTCTGGTGTAATCGTTTGTGTATGTGCGGAAAGCATGCAACTCCGTACTGATGATCAGGTTATAATACGATCATTGGTATCACAACACAATACCATTAACTAAGGTGATCATCAGTTAAGGTAACAATACGATATTGTAGTGTGATCAAATAAAGTTACAGTGCCACACAGCCGATGATCAGGTTATAATACGATCATTGGTATCACAACACAATACCATTAACTAAGGTGATCATCAGTTAAGGTAACAATACGATACTGTAGTGTGATCAAATAAAGTTACAGTACCACACAGCCGATGATCAGGTTATAATACGATCATTGGAATCACAACACAATACCATTAACTAAGGTGATCATCAGTTAAGGTAACAATACGATACTGTAGTGTGATCAAATAAAGTTACAGTACCACACAGCCGATGATCAGGTTATAATACGATCATTGGAATCACAACACAATACCATTAACTAAGGTGATCATCAGTTAAGGTAACAATACGATACTGTAGTGTGATCAAATAAAGTTACAGTACCACACAGCCGATGATCAGGTTATAATACGA
>NW_013665636.1:358124-359388 GCF_000517525.1 Limulus polyphemus | reverse complement strand
ATTACAATATGTTACTACGTTTGATTGTCAGGTAAGAATATGATACCATATGATCCACAAGGATTACATGCTACTACAACGATGATCAGATAGGATTACAATACGTGATTATAGTGGTGGTTAGCTAGGATTATAATATGCCACTACAATGATGATCAGGTAGGATTATAACATGTTACTACATTGATGATCAGATAGGACTACAGCACGTTACTACAGTGATGAACAGCTAGGATGATAACATGTTAATACATTGATGATCAAATAGGACTACGGTACGTTACTTTAGTGATGAACAGCTAGGATTATAACATGTTAATACATTGATGAACACATAGGACTACGGTACGTTACTTCAATGATGAATAGCTAGGATGATAACATGTTAATACAATGATGATCACATAGGCATACAATATGTTGCTAGAGTTGGGATAAGCTATGATTACAACGAATTGTAATATTTCAGTGATCATTAGCTAGGATCAGAACACCAGTTTAAGAATATATATATAAAGATATTAACAAAAACATTTCCTTGATAAAAACCGTTTTTTTTTTACTTTCTGATATTAAATAAATATGCATATATACATGCAAAGTATCTGCCTATAAAATATTGCATGAAATCATATTTTAGCGATCAGTTAATTCAAGTTGGAATATCTAGATTTCAGAGAGATTTTTCCAAGATAACTTCCTTTTTGTGTCAGCAGGGGTCATACCATTAGCCAGTCGAAACTGTCCTGTCTTATGTCATCCGGGTCATAGTATGGAATCGCTCGAGTGTCTCGTAAAGCTCATAAATTTTCTTTCGTTGATAAAACTAGCAACCTAGCAATGGGCTTACCTATCTGGAATGTAGTACTAGCAGTTAGACAATGAAGAGACACCATCCACCCGACATGCCATTCTCAAAATAGAGGCTTGTAAGCTCCTCATTCACGACCCCCCCACACACAAAAAAAAATGCAAAAATACATACCTCGTACGACCTAACTTACTGCCGACGTCTTTGGTACTGATTACGGAGAACCCGGGCTATAAAAATCCCGCCGTTCTCACGTAACTGTCTGGAGTATACGATAAGCGTTGGTATGCAAGAAAAGTCAAGTTTTTTTTTTCTTTTTTTTTTTATCAGTGGTCGGCCCACCCAAAGTTACTCTCCACAAAATCGTCGCAGTTATCTCATTCAACATTTATCACTTACCTGAGACAGTCCTAGGTAGATGGACACCGTCTCGGAAATGTAGAGGAACCGACC
>NW_013665636.1:355422-357172 GCF_000517525.1 Limulus polyphemus | reverse complement strand
GAACCGACCATCCGCACTCACAGCAAACGCAAACCCGTCCAGTGACTAGAAGGAAAAAAAATAAAAATGGAGATAGATAGACGGACTGGAGTTGGTTTCCTATAGTGACCCGTCTTTTTAATCATGGATCACTATCATTGAAAACTAATAATCATTAAAATAACCACACCTCCTGATTATACCCTGGGAAGTAAAAAAAAATCTTTGCAATTTTGTGCTTTTTTTGGGGGGGGGGGAAGCGTGAAAGCCAGAAATCATACACCCACACACATATACATATATTAAAGTTTCCTTTCTTGGGCTAACTTTGTTTGCTTAATTTTTCGTATAACCCACACCAGAAATAAGTAGTAGACATGATAAGCGGATGGTTCAGTGTGTTTGATTGTTCTTCCCTTTTCGCTGTTAATTATTTCTAAACATCTATTTCCTAAGTGGCTTAACGATTTATGTTGAAATTCGCAGAGATTCGCAAAAAAAATTGGCCAAATTAGTATCTTTATTGCAACAGTACTTCTTTAATTATAGGATTGATCAAGTAATACAAAACAATTCTAATCGCACACACCTAAATATATAAATAAGTCCACTTGTCTTAAGCCTAACATTAATTAAGCCTATATTGAATACGGCCTATATTCGATAAAGAAATAAATTAACACTGTTTTTTGCTTTAGTTTAGTTAGGGCTAAACTTTACCGTACTTAATACTATCAGTAAATAAACTTATAGCGTTAGAACTTTTTAAAAAACTTTGATAAACTGCTAGTATGTTGTTCTACAAAATGCTTACTAAAAGATATTTACGTACGTCTTTTGTTTACATCCGTTGAAATGTAGTGCGCGCGCATGCGCAGTTAGATGGTAATGTGCGCGCGCATTTTCAGGACAGACAAAAACTGAGTATTATTACAATAGATAGACATTGGAAAATGCTGGAAGTCAAACACGCAAACTTATCTAAAACATAAATACACCAGCAGATTATACCAGAAATACACAAAATTATGATGCGTATATTATCTATAACTATATAAAATAAGCTGTAAGTTTCTTGTGTAGTAAAGTATTACATTCATACATTAAGCATTATCATTGTGGTTGGGAAACAGCTTCCAAATACAGAGACTATAAACATCAGTCACTAATTTTATATCGACATTAGTACCAGCATTGGTCTTACCATTCGCCACTTCTATAGATAGTCATACTATAATTGTTACTATCACCTCTTCTGTAGTGGTACCAAGACTATTGCTATCGTTTACCCCTTCTATAGACAGTGGTACTAGATAGGACAGTTACTTTCACCCCTTCTATAGACAGTGGTACTAGATAGACTGTTACCTTCACTCCTTCTATAAACAGTAGTATTAAATGGGACTGTTACTTTCGCCCGTTCTATAGACAGTGGTACTAGATAGGACAGTTACTTTCACTCCTTCTATAGACAGTGGCACTAGCTAGGACTGTTACTTTCGTCCCTTTTAAAAACAGTAATATTAGAAGTGTTTATATTATTAGTTTTATAGACAACAAAACTAGGAATGTTGCTGTCGATGACATTTTCCATAGACAGTGATACTGGAACTGTTGCTATTGATCACTCCTCCTCTCGATAGGGAACAAGGACTGTTTGATATTACACATTCAATAGAAAGTGGTATGGTCACTATTTCTATAGATCAGGTAGTGATACTATTTCTATAGATCAGGTAGTGATACTATTTCTATAGATCAGGTAGTGATA
>NW_013665636.1:353341-354825 GCF_000517525.1 Limulus polyphemus | reverse complement strand
ACCTTATAACGCCCCTACGGCTGAAAGGGCGAGCATGTTTGGTGTGACGCGGATTCGAACCCGCCACCCTCAGATTGCGAGTCCACCTGGACATGCCGGGCCTGAACTACAAAGTAACATATGAAAGCCATATAGAGATAGTAAACTGTTTAGTATAATTTCATATGATCTTTTAAATATCTTTCCAAGTATGGGGAAATTTATCTCATCTACTCTGGTCTGTTGATGGAAATTTTATTGCAAAACTTCATTGAAAAGTTACATAAATTAATGATTTTAAAATATTCATTGGAAATTTACCATTATTTTTTAAAAGTAAAGATAAACGTAGTGAAACCAATGTTAAAAGTACCCTTATAAAGCATGAAAAATGTTAGTTTTGAAGGATTTAATAAAACAAATGATATATTCTCCTAAAGGACTGCCTGCCTCCCCTTCTCATTCAGTGGGATTACCTCAAGCGGAAAGCGGTGCAATCTTGATCCCTTGCCTTCACCTCTAGTTGTCCGCCCGGAAGAGGTCACGTTGCGAATGTCATTCTTTTGTTTATGGCTCGCGTGACTCGAGCCATTTTCAGAGTAATTCAAATGTGAAAAGGACTGCCTTCAAATAGTTTAAAATATATGGTTTCAGAAAATAATTTTACAATAATTAAAAGATTAGAGCCCTCTGGTGCAGTTACAGTTAAGCACATGTATTAGTGGAACAAATAGTTACTGATATCATTTAGTGATATAAAGCCCCCCCCCCCCACCCCAGTGACACAGCGGTATGTCTGCGAACTTACAACGCTAGAATCCGGTTTCGATGCCCGTGGTGGGCAGAACACAGATAGCCCATTGTGTAGCTTTGTGCTTAATTACAAACAACAACAACAGTGAAGAAAAAGAAGTAATTAATTGTTTTTAGCGACGGAAGTAACACTAACCTTTGCACCCGTCTTGCACATAACATCAGATCTAATTCTAAAAATGTACAAAATAATAAATAGGACTCTGAAGAATGTTTTGTTTTGAATAATAAATGATATTGTTAAATAAACAAAAACGTGTAAAATATAGAAGGTATTGTATAGATTATTTTAAAAGCGCATGTAAATTAACTATCGTTCCCCAGCAAGTGTCGAGATGGCTCTAGAACTACGGTCACGTGATGGACCAGCTTCTGCGCTGCTTATAAAAGATAAGCACGCTGACTGGGTCTGTAAAAGGCTTTTAAAACTTCAATGGTGATTTAAGGTATATGTGACCTTCCTTTCCGAAGAGCACGATCTGGAATGGCCTAGTGGTTAGGGCACTCGACTCACAATCTGCGGATCACGGGTTAGAATCCCGTCACCGAACATGCCTTTTCATCTATGGGGGACGTTATAATGTGACGGTCAATTCCACTATTTGTTTGTAAAGTGTAGTGGTGGGTAGTGTTGACTAGCTTCCTTCCCTCTAGTTCGTCACTTCAAAATTAGGGACGACTAGCGTAGACAG
>NW_013665636.1:342099-352393 GCF_000517525.1 Limulus polyphemus | reverse complement strand
CCATGCCGGGCCAAGAGGGGCCGATCAGCAAGCCCCACTAGTGATAACGTCGCGAGCTTTACGACTTGATTCACTTGATATTCAACTATAACTATTTGTGAATGGGGCTCATGATTAAGACTTGCAGCCAAAATCTTCAGCAAGTAAATAATTGAACAGAAAAAAATAAAAACAATCTTTTTCGAGTTTAAGTTCATTTTATTTATAAATAAATATACATTGAAACTTTGGCAAGAATGGACGGCAACTGCCTGTTGTTGAGACACAAGTGTGAAGGACTGACGTTTCAAAAGTCTTCCGCCTTTATGAAGACGAAAGGCGGAAGACTTTCGAAACATCGTCCTTTACACTTGTGTCTCTACAACAGGAAGTTGTCGTCCATCCTACAAAGTTTCATCATGAATACTCTGCCTAAACAATCTATCAAAGAATATATTACTCTTAGCATCACTAAACAATTCTAAAGAGTTTGAAATTCGAGATATTTCCTGTAACAACCCGGCTGAATAAAGGTTGTGATTATTACTTGAATTTATGCTATGAAATATCACCTGTAACACTGAAATCTGATAATTCGACCCAACTTTATAGGGATGACCTGATGATAGACGTTCTCACTAACTTCTGAGAGAGTGCTCATGTTTCAATTGCAATATAAGTAATCTATATCCAATGATTAAAAAAAAAAGTTTTTCAATGACGGCAATATAAACGTTTTGTAAAATTTAAAAGCTAATTTATTATCTTTAGCGAAGTATTTTTAGTAGAACTGAAAACGTTAACTGTTTATCTCGATTGGCCTGCGAGTTAGATTTGCTTCTCGTTGGTCACGTGACCTTGGCTGGTTTTGAAATCTAGGTGTCGCTTCTCACGCCCGGATGTACGATAGAAGAATTAACAATGATCCAGCTGCTGTGTTTACACTATAGGAAGGAATACCTCCCAATTATTTTTGTTTCAGCTTTACGAGAGGAAATTAATTTTCACGATGAATGAGGCTGATCAGTATTCTTCTCTTACAACCGCCAGGGCGGTTCCCGAGCTTTCCACAGCAGTACATTAATAACAGGTGCAAGTTTTTCAAACACTTTTTTAACGATTTCTTTATTAACTTCCCTTATTAACAAAGTCATGCACCATTGTCGTGGAAAACGGAAAACGTTTTCCAGCGTTCTCTTGGGACTTTAACAATGACGGTACAATTACTAACTCGGTCTGCAACAAATGTATGAGTTACCCTATGCACTAGTAAAACACAAAGATATTCACTATAAAATTAAAATAAGCGTCAACACTACTCCCGAAGAAATGTAGAGAGCTTTTACAATATCTGGACAACCATTAGTGTATTATTCTATAGGGAAATTAGACTTGTGAGTTCCGTTGTCGTATAGTTACGTTATTTTCACCAATATAGGCACATTCCTTGACGTATCTGGTTTAACCACTCTTTTTACTACATTATAATTAGTAAAAGTCTGTAGTGTGAGTAAGTACCACCTCCATCAGAGGGCGCTTGCTCTAGATAACTTAATTCTACTCATGAAAATTGCATAATCCTACGTTAAGCACTTATAAGGTTTAGAGATTGTTCTTCTTATGAAGGTTAGGTGCTATAATACAATCAATGTGTTCTCTATCATAGGTTTCCAGAACTGTTACGTAAAAATAAAATCAGTCACAAAACATAAAAAATTATTTTCAAGTTTTACATGTTAGATATTTTTTAAAGGTAAACAAAATATGGTAACAATAGTTCTAAAATTTTAATTGCAAAATGAATCACTGCAGAATAAAAAAAAAAGAAGAAGAAGAAGAAGAAGGAAAAAATAATGCTAGGCTTTTCGGCAGTTTCCTGATAGCTGTTTTTCACTCTTCGTGTGTGCGTCATTGTGTTAACAATATTATAAAAGCCTTGCGTTACATCACAAGGTCACATGATCTATTGTTTACTCCGCCATATTGGACGTCAAGCGCTTACATTGGTCTCTGATGAAAAACGATAAAATTGTCCTCTAATATCGTGTTATCTGGCGTTGTGAATCATCTTGATGATGCGCATAGAGAAATATATGTCGAGAATCTAAAGAGCTGTAGAGTTTTGGGATCTGTATCTTATGCTATTAATAAAGCATGTAAAGTTTTACGGAATCTTATTTTGATATTGATTGCTGTTGACCGCTAGAAGGGAATGTTTGACATCCAATATGGCGGCGTTGAACGAAACAGGAAGCTTTATTCAGTTTTCCATCATTGTATAAAAGTTAAAGAACTTTTTTTCCTTATACAACTCAAAATTACAGAAGAAGCAACGACTTATGTTGTTATACCTATATTTACGTCGGTATTGAACTACGAATCATCAGCTTGAGCTTCTGTTAGTTTATATACATGCTATATATTGTTTTTATTTTCACTTTTTTTGCACAAACCTATTTGAAGGGCTATTTGTGCGTAGCTGCCCATATTTTGAACTGGTAGATTAGAGAGAAGGCTGTTGGTCAACAGTAAAGACTTGGGCTACTCTGACCAAAGTGTGGGATTTGACCGCCCCTACACAAGGCCTCTAAAAGCGAAGTGCGTTTTTGTGACCTCAAATCCACAGTTTGGGAACGCCCAGTACGTGCCTTACAATATTTTAAATAAAGTGACCATGAATGAGGAGAACGTAATAGAATAATAATTCAATTCCATGAACTGTTTCTAATGAGTCTTTAGGAGTAGACGTACCTGCAAAATATGTGTTCCTTGATGTTGCTCAAAGATAGTCATTGCCAAATCTTGTATGGTTCGGGCTCGTAAAGGTGCGCCTAGTGAAGACAAACAATAAAGAAATTAGTAGATATCTCTTCAACCAAATTTAATGTTGGATAATTTACAATACAGATGCTTAAAAAATATTAGTGTTATCATTTTTCATTTAAACTCGCATGCCAACTGCTATATAACATTTTAAAATGGTTTCTAAACATTTCTCAGACATAGCTTATTTTTTAGTCTCATATTGATCACAGACAGAATCAAACTAAAACCCAATGTGTATTTCATTTTTTCATTTACACCTCTAAAGTTCAGCTGAGTACTGGTAATGATAGGGCTAAATGGAGATGTTAACAGACAAATCCCTCATTAATTCTAATTTGGTCTGAATGATTGTTATAATGACTTTTAGCTATCCCTATTTGTCTTCACTAACTGAAGAGGATGATGTACTTAACACGAGGGAGAGAGAAATCAATTTTCCAAAACTAAGGTAAAACAAAACTCGAGTAATATCGAAACTTATAAATTTAGTATAGTAATATTAATCAACAGATATGTTAAAAGAAATATGTTCATGAATATATGACTCAAACAAAGACATAAAGATACACATATCAGTAAATCTATATATGCATATAGATTGATATATGAACAAAACAGGCATGTATTTTTGAGCATTAGTAAGTGTATTGAATGAGGACAATCATCAATGAATTATACGGTGATATTACAGAACAATTACTTTTTTTACAAAATCATTTGATCACAAAAACATTTTACAAAGCATTGCTTTTGCATAGAAAGATATTACAAGTCAACTTAGTTTTTTATGAAAAAAAAAGGTTTTTACTAAGCAACAGTATTTTGGGAATAATTTCTAAAGACCATAAGTTATTACCTAATAACTTTAATTACTGCTTTTATACAGTGATTTTGGCAAGCATTTTTTTTCTGACACAAAATGATCTTACTAAACAACAGTTTTTATGGAATGATTTATCACTAACGGTTATTATAGAATGATTTTACTAACTAAAAGTTATTCTAAAATGACTTTACTAAATAACCATTTATTATAGAACGATTTTGCTAAATAACGGATTATCTTGGAATGATTTTACTTACTAAAGGTTATTCTAAAATGACTTTACTAAATAACCATTTATTATAGAACGATTTTGCTAAATAACGGTTTATTTTAAAATGATTTTACTAACTACAGGTTATTCTAAAATGACTTTACTAAATAACCATTTATTATAGAACGATTTTGCTAAATAACGGTTTATTTTAGAATGATTATAATAAATAATGGGTATTATAAGATGATTTCAACGAGTAATAGTTTATTTTAAAATGATTTTACTAAGAAGCAGTAGTAAATAGAATGGTAGTTACTACAATATTTAGAATCAGTTGTATATGAAATGTTTAACGTTTGAAGATAACTTCAAAATAAAAACTGAATGAACATTAAGTTACATGGTTTGGGTCTAGTAAGTTTTTCTTTCTCTCGCTAACAAGCTTTATTTTTTAAAAGAAAAACAAAATTTGAGACAAATTATCAAGAAGTTTTTCAATTGCACATTGTTTACTGTGAGCGATTGTGAAAAAAAAAATATATTTTGCATTAACTCGTACTCTTTAATGCCGAATTCTTATTCTCATGTCTTGAATTTTTCTTAGAATTTCTTTTTATCTCATGTGTTTTATTTGAAATTTATTTTACAAAAAGTTAAAATAAATGTTTTTTCTCTATGGTGTTCATTGCACTAACCACTATTTTTGCTTCGAATGAAAAAATAAAAAGGATACTTGCACCGTAAAACTAAATAAATGTAATAAATAAACAAAATATTTACATAAAACCAGTATATACTTGAGATATGATAATTTTATCACGTTCATTTCATGTTTATAACTTGTGTCAGGAACAATGCTTACTTTAAAAATATCAGTAACAGCGGAGACACTATAAAAACAAAATTCGCTTGTCCGAGAAAGGCTCTGATTTTTATTGCTTTGAATCTCCCATAACATTGGACTATTTGAAATTGTATGTGCATATGTAGGGCTGTTCATTTAGAAACTATACTAAACTTTATTAACTAGCTTACACGTACGTGGATGATGTATACGAAAATAGGACAGATTTCTTGGATAAAAAAAGTATACCAAATACAATACATCCACGTCCGATAAGAATGTGAAAAACGCCGGAAAAAACGTATAACTTTCTTTGAGAACAATCGAATTAATAGTTAAAAGTCTGATTAAAATTTATTCTTTACATTTTAAATAACTTCACCAAATCATCAAAACTCAGTTAATATATATATATATATATACAAACAGCGGCTTAAAACAAAACTTTATATACACCAATGGAAACATTGAATTTTCTTAGAGTACTGAAAATTGGTCTATAACATACGAACCATCACGATCTTAAGAACAAAAATCTACAGTCTAAGAAACTATAATGTTGTTAGTTACTAAATGACGCAGCCCTCTAGTTACGAGTTTATGTCTTCTAGATCAAGAGATGGATCCGATAAACATGTGCTAGAAGATTTCTGTGCAATAAATTAACATGGATTATACACTTACAAACAGGTCTTCTTCGTGCTCATGTTACTACTTATTCGTGCAAGGAGTCCAAACACATTAAAAAGACATTTCACTATTTGATTGCTGAAGGAAATTTGAGTTAGGCTTAAACAAACGTAGTGTATCTATCTATCTATATAACTTGTAAGTGTATATTTATACGTTTGTGTGTGTAAATATATATATATATAGATAGATAGATACGTTAAGTTTCAATCTATATAAACGCTTATTTTTTCTCTCTCTAAATTGTCGGTTTTTTTCAATTGACTCAGAATTGAAAATATTCAATATTCCTTTGAAGAAGGGACTAATGTAATATCGTTATCGACACGGTATATCCATAAGTCTATATATATATGTGTGTATGCGTATATTATGTGAGTATATATGTATATACATATACCCATGTGTGTGTACTATATATATATATACATTTACAGCCTGTGTATATATATTGAGAACCTGCTTGTCTGTTGTCTGCCGTTTCTGATCTTGGTGAAGTTTTTTTAGAGTATCGTATCAATTTGAATTACAGATGTGCTCTCTTCACTGGAGTTCACAGCATCATTGTCATAAACAAATTTTCTTCTATAAAGCCCTTTCGGAAAAGCTCGGCCCAGCAACCTCGTCAGGAGACTGAATTACATTTGTTGTCATATGGTAAAGCGAACCATGGGCTGCAGGAACGAGGGAAGGGGGGGGGGAGTGAGGGGAAGAGAAGCTTAGAAGAGAAATATTGCTGCTTCATGTTACTCTCTCGATATGCAACGTGTTTTAATATTTTTAAGATGACTTATTCCTTGATAAGTCTTGTTCAGAGTTTAAACAGGATCTTGATGAAGCTACTTTCTTGGCACTACTTCATTTTCCTCTTTAAATATTAACCAAGAATGTTCAATAAAAGAAATTTAGAGCTCTTCAGGTCGACCTTAACAAAGAAGATTTTCATGCAGATACTTACAATCTAAGGTTAACACCAGGATTTAACTGGATACGTTATCACAATAGAGAAAGCCGACACAAAGTTGCTGAAACGTCAACTTACCGAAAGATTCTGCCCAAACCGAAGACAAACTTCATTAGTAACCCCCATAGTAATAAAGGGTGTTTAGATCGATCATATCAGTCCTCTCTTACACGTCAACCTTCACTAATATCCGAACAGTTGTTTGGATCGATCATATCAGTCCTCTCTTACACGTCAACCTTCACTAATATCCGAACAGTTGTTTGGATCGATCATATCAGTCCTCTCTTACGCGTCAACCTTCACTAATATCCGAACAGTTGTTTGGATCGATCATATCAGTCCTCTCTTACACGTCAACCTTCACTAATATTCGAACAGTTGTTTGATCGATCATATCAGTCCTCTCTTACACGTCAACCGAACAATTGTTGTTTTTTTTTCAAACACACTTCAGTATCATTGATACAATGGAGGTGAAAACAAAGAAATCTTACATATTTATCATTTAACATTTTAAAAGGAAATAATACGTTTAGAAGACCACTATAAAACTCAATCCAAAATATTTTGGTATGTTATACGCTTTTTTACATGATAGATATGAATATTTATTTAAACTATTGCTTGTAATAAGTTAACGCTTTACTTTCGTTCACACTGTTTTAAAATGTTGTGTAAAACTATACACAAAGACTATCTGCGCATCGCCGTCCCTAATTTGAACTGATAAGACTTCAGGGAAGACAAGTCAATAGCACCCTTTCGCCAAATCTTGGGCTACTCTTGTATAGTCGAATAGTGGTCTGGCTCTGTTAACCAAACATTGGGATTCATTGTCGCTTTTATAGTTTGTCCACAGCTGAAACTGCACAACGGCACATCAGTCAGCGCGAGCCTTCCAATCCGCTGTTCAATAAGAGACCGAGAAAAACGTGTTGTATATAATGATAAATCACCCCATGAAAAGCGTATTGCGTATAATAAAATATTAGGTATTCACGAAGGTCTTGTGTCCAATCTTGTAAAAGGTCATGTAGAATCTCATATATTATAAAGAGTATCAAAAACCAGCATTAGTTACACGATTATTGAACTCTCATGCTCGATTGTTGTGCATTCAAGATAATATATTTATTACGTTAAACAATTTAAAACCGCTAGGGTTATCGTAAGAAAAGCAAATAATTGAAATTATGTTTTATTTATTTGTGGTTAGAACATCGATGGGAGGATGAGTTCTAAAAAACATCCAACATATCTATGTTCCGAGCAGGTGGCCTAAAAAGCGGCGGATCACAAAAATAGCGCTCTTTCAAGGCAGACACTAACGCATGTGAAATAAAACCTAAGAGGAAAAAAGCACAAGTTAATTGAACAGGACCTCCAGGGAACGACTTCTCTTCTGTTCGAAAACTTCCCCTCGACCATTTCCCGATGGAGATAGTAACCACCCTATGAACCCGATATCATCGCGTCACGCGCGAAGTCTTAAAGCTACGATATTGTGGCCAGTTTTTCCCTTGGGGCGTTATGAACGGGCTAGTGGTCAGCAATCAGAGAGCAAGCGACACAGAAGACTACTGATGTCCACAAGTTGAAAAAGACTGTGAATCATTTGAAGGAGTAACTTCGTTTCTAATACCTACTCGTATGGAGCCATCCATTTAAGTTCCTCATTTTCAACAGACTGTGGACCAAATGGAGGATCAGTTACATGAAAAACTGTTCCGTCATGTCCAGAGGTCGGTGACCTAAAAGACTTGTTCTATATGGGTTTGAAGTAATTTATTATGGTGACATAGAAAAGACATACATGCAATTACAATACTACAGATATTGACGCAGAAAGTTTAGTCTAAAAGCATACACAGAGAAAATGTTTTGTATGTAGTGAGATACAATTAATAGTTTGATATGAGACAGAGGAGCTTCGAAGGTTTACATGAGTGGTTCGAGAAATGTTAACTGAGTCACATTCATTTGTATAAAAACAACAAAATATTAACTACATAATAACATACTCTCAACTCCAGCCAGTAGTTACATGAATAGATATTCTCAACTTCAGACAGTAATTATTCAATCATACTTTCACCCTCAGTCGCTAATTACATAGATATATCTCAGTATCAATCAGTATTTTCATAAAAACACTCTCAACCTCAGTTGCTAATTACATAAATATATACTTTTAACCTTAGATAGTTAAGTGCTCGACCACAAACAGTAACTACATAATTATTTACTTTGAACTTCAATCACTAACTACACAAGTATATGTGGCTGAGGTTGATAGTATATATTTGTGTAGTTAGTGACCAAGGTTGAGAATGTATATACTTATGTAGTTACTGGCTGAGGTTCATCAGAGTATAAATTGATACAGTTAGCAAGTGAGGTTGAGAATATTAACTACACAAGTATATATATTCTCAACCTCAGTTGCTAACTGTATCAATCTATACTCTGATGAACTTCAGCCACTAACTACACAAATATGTACTCTTAACCTCAACCACTAATTACACAAGTATATATATTCTCAACCTCACTTGCTAACTGTATTAATCTATACTCTGATGAACCTCAGCCAGTAACTACACAAGTATATATATTCTCAACCTCAGTTGCTAACTGTATTAATCTATACTCTGATGAACCTCAGCCAGTAACTACACAAGTATATATATTCTCAACCTCAGTTGCTAACTGTATCAATCTATACTCTGATGAACCTCAGCCACCAACTACACAAATATATACATTCTCAACCTTGGTCCCTAACTACACAAATACATTATTGCAACCTCAGTCTGTGACTACATAAATATATATTCTTAACCTCAGCCAGTAACTACACAGATACATACTCTCAATCTCAACCAATATCTACAAAAATATATACATTCTCAACCTCGGTCACTAACTACATAAATATATATTCTTAACCTCAGCCAGTAACTACACAGATACATACTCTCAACCGCAATCTGTAACTACATATAGCTATATCTATACTTTCTATTTCAGACAGCAATTAAAACAGCAAGAAAACACTATAACCTGTTTAGATCAGATTTAATGCTATTTGTTTGAAGCTCTGTAAGAGTTCCTAGCTTATCCTTTCTACCACTTCTGCAACACGTCTAACCAAAAGGGGATAATATCCATAAAAATCTAACTGTCCCCAATAGAATCGACTAGAAAAGAACACTTAAGGAAAAACCCAGGGGGAATTTTATATACAAAAATAGGTTTTATCAAAGTAGAACCGCACAACATGGTTTTGTCTCCCATACAAACAGTCATCAATCGAGTGGGGCGGAGGGGGATCCCCCGTTGCCACAAACGGTTAAAACAACCCATATCTTGAACTGCGATGAAAAACAGTTCAAGTGTACACTTGGGTAAAGGAAACTAGCCAAATAGCCGCATTTGTATGATTCAAGAACCTACTGCTGTTCGGCTGAACTTCCTGACAGAAAATTTATTACTAAAGAAATAAATGGCCCAAAATATGTTTATACTCCAGTGATTTACAATATTCCTTCCTCCTTCGTACGTTTCCAGGTTTAAACTAGAAGAGTTTTGGGGAAAAGGCGGTGAGACAGATAATCCTTCTGCTTAACCACCTACCCCCACCCCCCACACGAAGGAAAAAAAATACAACTACAAGCATAAATATATATACCGAGGCATAGAATTCAAAAGCCTGTCAATTTGAGATAAATAGCTGACCAGTTATCTGGCCTCTTGCTTACGACTTTAATCAAGTTCGCTTTCCGACTGACGTATGGATTCCATCTTCTGGTGTTTTATTTTCTGAAAACGAGGCTTGTGGCACTTCCCTAGAATGACAATTGACCTCATAGTAGTGTTGGTTGCTTCGCCTCGCTGCTCCACTTGAAGCAAGCTTTGTCTCTACGGGTTATTAGCCATTAATCTCCC
>NW_013665636.1:339351-341040 GCF_000517525.1 Limulus polyphemus | reverse complement strand
CTCCGCATAACAATAGCGCAAGTGAGAGTTCCAGAAGAAAAATCCTATTGAAACTTCATCTTTATAAACACTTCCCAGCTTTACTCCATAGAGTTAAACAAGAATGTGGATACTTCTGTTAGACGAAGTAACTGAGTCAGTGAATTGGCAAACTAGATATAAAGCTGTTAAATATTCAAGAAATATGCTATATTTACTGGACATACTTATCTCGAAATAGCCATAATCTTTATTCAGCTTTTTGTGTTACATCACACGCGCGCGCGTGTGTGAAAATAAATTACATAAATTATCTGTAAAAACAAGATTCTCAAGATTTCCTTTACAAGTCTGGAAAAATATGCAACATTAACAAATAATTTAAACTAAATAGAAAATATTCTGGAAAGTTTAAGGAACAAGTTCAAATTAAAACAAAAGTAACAGGGTTCAAACTGTTTTATTTTTTTTTCTTTCTGTGTTCGGTTTACTTATTGGTATACAATGCACGAACGGCTAGGAAATTTCGTTTGTGGAAAGGACAGAATTGGGCTTCTTTTTCTGCCCGTAGGTAGTTTCACAGCTTTTACAAGCTATCATTTAAGTTTACTTGTGTAAAACTACCGTCAGCAATGCTGCTCGTCTAACTCTACTGGGAATAGACCCAAGTATTTATCTAGTTAGGCTTTGCGGGCTCCTGGAGGTATGCAGTTCAAATCAACGGCCGCTGCCCAGTTGACCATTCACGGTTCCAAGCAATGCGTCACCTCGTGTGGATCTGCGTCTGTTTCGAGTTCGTTTCACAGATCTACTCTGTCGCGTCTTATTATTAACCTGATTAGGGTAAATTGTCGACTGCCCGCATTCGATTTAGTGTTCCTCAAGTCAGATAAAAGACTGTTAAGAACAGAGGGTGACAGATCACGAGAAAGAGAGAAAAAGAGAGAGAGAGACAACTTTAGCCCGGATCTTGTTTAGTTAGATAAAAATAATACTAAAATGTCACACATAACAGTACGGAGAGATAGAGATTATAGCTAAAGCACTCAAACACCACTCCAACATAAGGGTGCAGCGAGAGATAAGAAAATAGACAACTCAGTGTTTATACTGTAAATTCCACATATGTGACTGAGCTAAGTATCCCTTACTTGTATACACAAAGAACACGAGTCAGAGAGACAATTGGAATTATCTGTGATTTAACATCTTTTACTAGTTCAAGACCCTTTTATCACTCTTGTAGTCCTGTGTTAAGTGTTCGTTATAGCTTAACCTAGTGACAAGATATCAATCAAAGAAACTAGTCTTACAATACGATTAACTAGAGATTAAAATATTACTTTTATCTGCGCGCCCATCGTCGTTTTATTAAATATCTCAGCTTAAAAAACTTGAATTAGGCATGTAGATTTCATACAACAACATAATTTTTACTTTTGTTAAGTAGTTAGTACCGTTACGTAGTTCTTTTCTTAGTACGTCACTCTAACTTAATGTTTTTAATCATCCATTTGTGGAAGATAGTTAGTACCGTAACGTTATTCTCTTGGTACGTCACTCTAACTTAATGTTTTTAATCATTCATTTTGTGGAAGATAGTTAGTACCGTAACGTTATTCTCTTAGTACGTCACTCTAACTTAATGTTTTAATCATCCATTTTGGAAGATAGTTAGTACCGTAACGTTATTCTCTTAGTACGTTATTC
>NW_013665636.1:314419-338351 GCF_000517525.1 Limulus polyphemus | reverse complement strand
CATTCATTTTGTGGAAGATAGTTAGTACCGTAACGTTATTCTCATAGTACGTCATTCTAACTTAATGTTTTTAATCATCCATTTTTGGAAGATAGTTAGTACCGTAACGTTATTCTCTTAGTACGTCACTCTTTAACTTAATGTTTTTAATCATCCATTTTGTGTAGATAGTTAGTACCGTTACGTAGTTCTTTTCTTAGTACGTCACTCTAACTTAATGTTTTTAATCATTCATTTTGTGGAAGATTAGTTAGTACCGTAACGTTATTCTCTTAGTACGTCATTCTAACTTAATGTTTTTAATCATTCATTTTGTGGAAGATAGTTAGTACCGTAACGTTATTCACTTAGTACGTCACTCTAACTTAATGTTTTTAATCATTCATTTTTGGAAGATAGTTAGTACCGTAACGTTATTCTCTTAGTACGTCATTCTAACTTAATATTTTTAATCATTCATTTTGTGGAAGAGAGTTAGTACCGTAACATTATTCTCTTAGTACGTCATTCTAACTTAATGTTTTTAATCATTCATTTTGTGTAGATAGTTAGTACCGTTACGTAGTTCTTTTCTTACTACGTCATTCTAACTTAATATTTTTAATCATTCATTTTGTGTAGATAGTTAGTACCATTACGTAGTTCTTTTCTTACTACGTCATTCTAACTTAATATTTTTAATCATTCATTTTGTGGAAGATTGTTAGTACGGTAACGTTATTCTCTTAGTACGTCATTCTTTAACTTAATGTTTTTAATCATTCATTTTGCGGAAGATAGTTAGTACCGTAACGTTATTCTCTTAGTACGTCACTCTTTAACTTAATGTTTTTAATCATTCATTTTGTGGAAGATTGTTAGTACAGTAACGTTATTCTCTTATTACGTCATTCTTTAACTTAATGTTTTTAATCATTCATTTTGTGGAAGATAGTTAGTACCGTAACGTTATTCACTTAGTACGTCACTCTAACTTAATGTTTTTAATCATTCATTTTGTGGAAGATAGTTAGTACCGTAACATTATTCTCTTAGTACGTCATTCTAACTTAATGTTTTTAATCATTCATTTTGTGGAAGATAGTTAGTACCGTAACGTTATTCACTTAGTACGCCATTCTAACTTAATGTTTTTAATCATTCATTTTGTGGAAGATTGTTAGCACCGTAACATTATTTTCTTTGTAATCACTCTATAACTTCATGTCTTAACTTTGTACCACAACTTAATTTTTTCTTAATCTTTCACGCTGTTTAAGTTAAACGTATTTATTAGCACAAATGAAGTTATCTTAATTATGTGGGGCAGGGTTGGGTCTAATATAGAGCTCTAGATTTCGAAGCACTTTAATCTGTGGGTGTGTGGGCGGTAGGGTTCTGCTGACCGGCTTTCTTCTCTCTGGTCAGTAGTTCAGAATTACGGACGGCAGCAGATAGCCTTAGTACATTTGACAAATATTCGATATACAAATACTTAATCTTGCATCACGTATAAGTTATTTAGTACGACAGATTAATTTGTTTGGCTATTCATTCTGCATTCGAAGTGATTCACAATGTTTCTTATAGCCTGTTATATCAGTTAATATTTGGCATATATGTTTTGTTTTGTTTTTAATTCAAGCTACATAAGTAAGAACAACAGAGTTAATACTATAGATCTCCAGCTCTCACAAAGGCTCCTTAATCTACAGATAACAACGTAAAATATATCATAAGCTTCATGTGTTAGTACCTGTAAATATAATCGTTCCACGTAACTACGTCGGTTACATTCTACGTACAAATTTATGCAGAAAACTAAAGAAAATAGTTTTTGTTTTCCTTCTACGACTGCCATTTTTATAAATATTTTAAGTTTGTTTTATTTAAGCGCAAACATACACAGTGGGCTTATCTGCGTTATCTCTGTTGTATTAAACAAACTCCGAATTTTAGCGTATAAGCCTTCAAGCTTACCGCTGAGCCACAAGAATGGCACAAGATCATGTACGCATATTACTAGAAAAAACCATGGTTTTCAGGTATCTGTTTGCTGATGTTTTCTTTAAATAGGCAGAAAGGAGATAAACCTGAGGTATCGATATTTTGTGGTTCTCCACTTTTTTTTTTCGCAATGGACTCGAACGTGAGATCTTTCACATGCCAAACGAGTGCTATATATTAATTAAGCTAAAAGGATAACCCGCTACCACAGTTCTACGACTGTTCTTTTCACGTGATTAAAAATATCGGAATGATACTATCTAGGGTAACTATACAAAGATGAGTATCTAGGCCTTACAGTCCCCTCTTCCGCCACGGGTGGTGTTTTATGTGATAACCCTGGTTATGTACTTTGCTGTTCATGAGGTTTTTATGCAATACACATGGATTACTGTTTTCGTCTTCCTTGTTTTACATGCTTTCCAAAGTCCATCGGCTGTTTAAGGGACAGAAATCCACAAGAGATATATGCAAGTGACATAACATAAATTCCTGTTTGTTCCTGAATCTTGTAGAGTAGGAGAGATGCAAATGATATAACATAAATTCCCGTTTGTTCCTGCATCTTATGGAGTAGGAGAGATGCAAATGATATAACATAAATTCCCGTTTGCTCCTGCATCTTGTGGAGTAGGAGAGATGCAGATGATATAACATAAATTCCCGTTTGTTCCTGCATCTTGTGGAGTAGGAAAGATTCAAATAGTGTAATATAAATTCTCGTTTGTCTCTGCATCTGTTGGAATAACTGACATGTTGACTTGGGAGTTTGGCTAATTTCTTTGTCTTGGTGAAGGCAACCCTTATTAACATCTAGTCCATATGAAGATGGTATTTTCTCAAGGTATGGTGAAGTCAACATATTTGCCTGACAGTATGCGGATATCAACTATGTATTTATCTCGACTTTACGAATATTGAACTTATAATTATAGCTGTACTCTGCAAATAATTTAAATTATTCGGAAAAACTTTCGCGCCGTATTCTGCACCATTTCGGAAATATTGCAGCACAATAATAAATTGCACAGACATTTGAAGACGTAAATCAATTGTGAAGACACGTGTCACGTCCAGATAGTGCTCATACAGCTGCGTACCCGGAAAACATCTTATAAATATGACTCTTTTATCACTTTTCTAGTCCTAAACCCTGGAAAATTATATGCTTTAGAGCCCCAAGAAAGGTTCCTCCTTTAGATGCAATGGACTACTATATTCTTGGGCTACGCATGGTGATATGCTGTTAAACTTTCTTTTCTACCTCTGGTATGTGTCCGTTTTTACTCATTTGTTATCAGACTTCCCTTATTGTACCGAAAAGTTTTAACGTCATACATATCAAAATTTTGATTTATAACGGAACAGGTAAAAACTTCGCGTCTATAACGAAATTACTCCACAAGGGGTCAAGTTTAGGAGCCATCTGTACTTGCAAATAATCTAACATCAATTGAATTGTAACAAAAGGGTCCAGATTTTTAACTATGTAGCCAAAAAGCCAGAGGTGATTAGAGATGGAAATTGTTACTATAGACCGTGAGTAAACTCAGTAAAACTCAGATTTCGAGGCTTGCTTCCCGAGTGTTTTCTTTATACATAATTGTGAAAGAAACTAATTAACAACAACTCAGATGTGGAAGTATAGCTTTGAATGCGTGGACAACTAGAGACCAGTAATGACCTATCATCATCACTATTCAAAAAAAAAGGGAGTTTACAATATGATTGACTAGTAAAAAAAAATTAATGTAGAGCTAATTTTGTGTATTTCCTATTTATTTCACTCCTAGTTTATTTCTTTCAAAGATTTATAGAATTTTTTGTTTGTTTTACCACGTACAACACGTAATTTATTTTAATGAAAAGGTTGGGCTAATTTATTTGAGCTTTTACAAACTCCTTATTGACAAACCACAAGTGATCTTATTAAACTTTTCAATAATTGCCACTACATATGTTGCACGCCCTTAATCTATCCCTGTTGTGGTTTCTTGTTTTAAGCCCTACAGTCTTTCTTTGAGGTCATAATTTTCCTCGGTTGGATCAACACCAAGAGGTGGCCGAGGAACAACATGTCGACCGGATCATATCCCTGTCATTAACTAGAGTCAATGTGTAATTAAAGGAAGAATGGGCTATTATGAGGAAATGAAGCAGTCTAAACGAAGCGCGTTGGGAAAGCCCGTAATCACGGCGGTAGCGGGCCTTGCATTCCTAAGGACTGACTACTCTGGTAGAAACCAAGAATATGTTTTATTCAAGACTCGGTGGGTAAATAGAGACGGAAGGGATTGACTGTTTCAAATACTACTATGTGATGAAAGATTGGCGGCATCAACTGAGTGCTTACTTGATAAGGCCCGAGTTAAGAGTTTAACTGGTATCATTATTTAGAGGAAAAGCGACAACGTGCGAAGTAAAAGCTAATAAAGTTACAATCGACAGCATTATCATTGAGAAAAACGATGGGATGGGGGTGGAGGCAACGTAAAAGCCAGTTTCTCTGCCATCTGTTGTAGGCCAACATAATGTCCTGCTTTAGATGTAATCATCGCTGTTAGATAATTATTCAATGATCAAAGTTGAAGTTACTTTGAAAAACGTGTTAAGTTTCTGTTCATAACTTCTGTTTTAAAATGATCATTCATTTATGCTTTAGATTTCAATCAATACGTAGATTTTATATGTATGCTTGTTTATATAATAACAATATTTTATTTACATTTTGGGCTTCAACTAATCCTTTGATTTTATTTTTATATGCTTTTATAAAATACGTTTCACGATAGCGTGGATTTCATTACGTACCTCATAAAAGTACGTTTCATTAGACCCTGTACTCCATAATTACACAGTTTCTACTTATAAATCTACTCATAAAAATAATATTCATTATATCGTGAACATCACGATATGTAGTTTTCATTTTCACATTCTTTTACATTGGTAGAAGTCCGCTTGTAAAAACACTATCTGTGTTGTGTGGTCATTTTAACCAAGCTGCAGATTTTGTAAATATACATTTTTCCACCTTATTAGGAACTTATTTTTCACATATTCTACAGGAATTAGTGGCGCGCGAAATTTCTAAGTGTTTTTTTTTCTAAATATTTTTTATTTATATTTTAGTTATTATCAACTTCCTAACTTGATATCGTTCATCAACTGGCAGTCTTTATGCCCAAACACGCCGATAAATAAATATATTTTATTGGAAAACAACAACCTCAACAACAGCATTTGTTCTTTCTCTACTTTCCAAAATGTTCAACGGAGTAACCGATGGACCTACTGAACTACACCAAACACCCTACCACCCACTATCAACACTAAGGGATTGACTATCAACCACCCACTATCAACACTAAGTGATTGACTATCAACCACCCACTATCAACACTAAGGGATTGACTATCAACCACCCACTATCAACACTAAGGGATTGACTATCAACCACCTACTATCAACACTAAGGGATTGGCTATCAACCACCCACTATCAACACTAAGGGATTGGCTATCACTCTTATAACGTACTCACAGCTTAAAGTGCGGGGAATATTTTGTGACAACAAAAAGGCTCGAACCCGAGTCGCCAGCTTCTAAATCCAGGGCTCTACCCGGGTCCTAATAGCTAGAAAATAGGATCTAACTGCTATATTTATGGTAACTTTTGATTTTTGTTTCGCTTATGTCTTTCTTTTTTTAATATCGTCGCAAGCTATTCAAGGGCTATATTCATATAGCCGTCCCCAATTTTGAGCTGATAGACTAGAGGGAAGGCAGCTAGTCAACAGCCCCTACCATCAAATCTTGAGTTACTCTTGAGTGACTAGGTAGTTTAATTTTACCTTCACTCTTATCGCGCATTCGCAGCCCCAAAATGCGAAGCGTATTTTCGCGGAAATCCTCCAATTCACAGTTCTGACATGTTAACCATTATGTCACGCCCACTCCATGTGGTTCTGCACACCAAGAATTAACAGTCTGGAATGCGGTCGTGTAAACATCATATAAAGATGTTACGGTTTCAGATTACTCCAAAATTTTAAAGTACATACTATAACAGACAAAAGATGGCTGCTATGACAGACAAATAATGTATTTATTTTTTGTTACTTAAGAGGCCTAATTTTCACGCACACAAAAAAAAAAGGAAAAAAAGAGAGAGAAACCAATATTGCTATCTTGTTTAATTTGACTAAGCAAATATATTTATGGAAGTAGAATCACAGTTCCTCCATTCAGTTTGTGTTTTTGTTCTCGTTACAGTTGTGTTAGAGATTATTGTTATGCAGTGGAGAAGGTCTGAAAACGTAAAGCAATATTTTAAAATCGCTCTAAGGGTAAAAAGGTAAATGGACAACGTTTCGGCCAAACAACGTTCATCGGGGACGAGGTCTGTTTCAACCACAATAAAGCTGATAAAAGTACACCACTCTTCCCCCCACATGCAAAACTACCCAACCTCTTTAAAGCCATGTGATGTTGTCCAATGAAGTTTAGGTCACTTGATGCAGCATAGGCTTGTTACACAACAACTATCTCTCATACGAGAGGCACATTTACATAATCTTGAAGAATATAATTTTGGGTGCACAAATAAATCATTAAAGTAAATTAAAACACACACACGCTTCTTACTATTTCCCTTGCTGAGCTACATGTCCTCTCGATGCTAAGATACTGGTATGTTCTCACTCAAGCTATGTGAAAGCTGTAAGTTCTGGGTGTGGTTTACATTGTAGATATCAACTGAGGTTATGAACAATGACTATGACAATGATTTCGTGTTAAGAGTCTTGAAACATTTTTGAATCATATACATAAAATGTTCAATTTCGAGGAAAGCTTCCAGTACATTTCATTCTTCAATTAAGTTATAAAATTATTAACATAAAAATCTGAGCTCTTCCATAACCTATGAAACTGGGAAATATTGGAATGATCAGTGTTTATTTGTATTAAGTTTAACTGATAGTTGTATGTTTGGTTACGGTGTGAATAATAATTTCTAAGTTATCTACATACTGACTCATGTCAAACAGTATTTCTGAATTTGATCTGTATGGAGTGAGCGCGAATATTAGTTTTAAGATCTGCATAAACGTTATTTAAAACAATATTAGAACATGCTTTAACATCATTAGTCATAAAATGAAAAGGTTCAAATATTATTTTGTATTTCGATTAGTTTTCTTTTATTGATTAAATGTTCATTTAACTTCCTGTGTGTACGTGTTTTTAATTTCTAACCAACTGACATCTCAAAAAAGACATTTAACTGCCCAGTTCACATTGCACAGACCAAGAACGTAGGATTACTTACGAAAACTCAAGATTGAATAACATGAGAATAAACATGTCCTAAAGTTTGCTTTGTCTTAATATAAAACCTAATCTCCTTCCAACCACGAACAAAATATTAGGCAACGTAAGAGACCTTTACTATCAAAACTTTAGTATTTGTTAAAGGCACGTACGCTGAAGTTTAAATATGATCAGAAGATTACACGAGAGCAACGAAAAACAAATGAACAATGGTCACGAATGTAAACAAAAAAAGGGGGGCACCTAGAACTGCCACAGCGATTTTAGTTGGAAATTTTACAGCCCACAAAATACCTTACTCTAATGGCCAATATCAATTTATTTCGTTCCCCTCTCCTTCGTAGTAATACGTAGGGTAAGTTTGATATACACATACGGTAGATCATATCACACTTCGCTATGATACAGGAACTTCAGCCTCTTCTCTACCCTATGGAGACCTAGGGATTCCCATTATCAATGTAAAACCCGTCAGATAACCACCTGAGAACCTGGTCTTTCAGCTCAAGTTGTGCTTATAAAGAGAGCTTGCGATCACTTAGAATCTAGGCAGAGTCGTGAATTCCAAGTTAAATCCCCCTAAGCTCGAGCAATAAGTATCATTTCCTAATATCTTGATGGACAGGTAATGGGCATTCTGAGCCCGATGGATTTCTATCCTTTTTAAAGCTTAATCCACTACTTAGGAGGCTCGCCAAAACAACATCAATATTGACATTAGGAGAATTTCCGCAGCCTCTGGAAAGCTCCGAGCGGGCCTGGCTTGCTTAAAATCCTAAAGATTGTGTCATGATTGGTATGGGTGATGGACTCCGGCAGACCCTCATTTGTACGCTGAAGCAGTGAAAGGTGGCGAGTGTGTGAGCGTGCTACCACTTCAACGCTATTTACTCGTCATCCGTTACAGTTTCCGTTGGAAGTAGGATAAAAGATAAGAGCCCCTCGAACAGTATTTACTTTACAGCACTAAAATTCGTATAAAACTAAACCGTGTCTATATTTAATGCTAATATAAGAATTTCGAACCGAAATATTTAAACCCTCAAGAACCGTAAAATTCGAATAAAAAAAACCAGATGTATTAAACGTATTAAAATTTAAATGTCAATCTGCAATTAAACACTTTGATAGCTATGCTGTATTTGATTCCGAAAAGGTTTGTTTCTTGTTCATCAGAAGATTCACGATGGGTATATAATTTATTTAACATTAAAAAAGACAAAAACAGCTAATGCGTTTCTTAAGAAGTTAGCACTGTGTGAAATATTTAAAATAAACAGTGTCTATAAATTAAAAGAGATCGAACTAGATCAGGGCTTAAAAAAGTACTAACATTTTTATGCAAAATTAAACCACTCACTCGAAAGATGGCGCAAGCGAATCGCATGTAGACGCGAAACATTGCCATAATCTGGTGTTCTAGCGGAAACAAGTAAAAATGAAGTAAAAACTTCTTCAAAGTTGATGACTACAAAAAAGATGTTTTACGTCCTGCGCGTGGAATATTATTCACAACATGCAGCTCGTGCATCACAGGAAATGTTAATGAAGAAGTGAAACGTTAGAGCGTGGAGATATTCAAACCTATAACATCCTTACTTACCGGCCAGGTGGACGGAGGCTGAAATACTTGTGATATAATAATCAACACTAAGTAACCATAGTGAAATCAACAATCACTAACAAACCTAACAATGACACTGTGGCTGTTCGTGGGTTTCTTACACATTCCTTATTTCAAAGCGCTTGAATTATTGAATCTGTTTAAACTACTTGAAGAGAAAAAACACTTTCACATTTTTGTTCTTAGTTCACAGCTTTAGTATAAAATATACCTCACAGCTTGATCTTTCAAACTAATGTGAATACGACTGTTATGAAAAAGTACCATATTCTTTGTTAAAAACATATATTTTAACAAAATCGTAAGAACATTTGTACTAATATTTTAAGTTGTTATGGTTTCTGTACAAGTCTAACTTTCCTCAACAACAAACAACACTTCAAATGAGGCTTAGTAAGTTAGGAAAATTTTGTGTATTGTCCAATTCAATAATCCTTTGCTTTAATAAGATTCGAAAACAGCCCTTTGTAACATATGTACCGTAGCAATGAGAAAATACACCAAAAATATTAGTCATAAGAATATAAACTGTAAATCCGTTGTTTTAAATAAGACCTGTAGACAATCCTTGAAGCATTGTAAAGCATTCAAATCATTAGCTACATGAGTGACATTTAAGGTGGTTAAAATCTTCTGTTAGAAATAACACTTGTAAACATTCCCTTGTAGCATAGCATAACAATGAGAAAATACATTCAAATCATTAGCTACATGAGTGACATTTATGGTGGTTAAAATCTTCTGTTAGAAATAAGACTTGTAAACATTCACTTGTACTATAGTATAATAAAGTACAGATAGTAATTGAGAAACAAAAGAATTTAGGTTTGATCAACATCTTTTATTTTAATTTAAACAGAGCCATTGATGAGGGAAATATTCCATAATATACTTTAATTTGTTTGTAGTTATTCACAAAGCTACACAATGGGGTGTCTTTGCGGTGCCCACCATAGGTATCGAAACCCGGTTTCTAGCGTTGTAAGTCCGCAGACATATCGCTGTGCCACTGGGGGGCTATACTTTAATAAAGTCTCAACAGAAATTTCCCCCCCCCCAAGTGGTTCATCTGTAAGTCTGCGTACTTACAATGCTAAAAAACATGTTTCGATACCTATGGTGGGCACCGCAAAGACACCCCATTGTGTAGCTTTGTGCTTAACAATAAACAAACTTACCAGTTATTGATAAAGAAAAAAGCCAGGAAGCGACCTTTAAGTGTACTAAGGTATAACATCTAAGGACCTTATAGCACAAAGAATTTGTAAGAAGGGCGTCTTCTTAAGTATTTAACAATATTATTAATTATTAGCTAACGACTCTGTTTCTTTTTAAAAACATTAAAAATTAACGTAAAATCTTTCGCTTCTAATAACTTTCCATTTTACCATTTTAAGTTAACTGTAATATCATTATAACCTCTGTGTATCTAAATAGATATTACTAAGTGTCTTTCCTTGGTATCATGCTAAGTAACCACTAGTGTCTCAACAATACATAAATATATTTGTAAAGACTGGTTCTACTATTTGTGTCATTGTTGTAGTTTTGTTGGAGGTAGTGGGGTTACAAAACGTTAATTAATAAAGCTTGGGTGTAGCCCTCCCTTGATGTAATATAGTGTGATGATAAAGTCTTTGCTTATGTGATAAAAGTTGATCATGCTAAGTACAATCAACGAATAATATCACTTGAAATTAAATAATAATATTGGAGCAGAACGATTAATCTAAATAAATTATTCAACATAATTTCTGACAGAGCAGAGTTACTGTTTCCAATTATTGCTTTAAACTATCTAGGTAGTTTCTTATTACTTCCAATCTACGGCCATGTAGACGGTTACGTATTGGACAATTCAAGTCACGATTGTGCTTAATGGCATTCAAGCCGTGGTCGTTCTCTCGAAACATTAAAGATTGTGAAGCTGAAACTATTTACTCTGTGCAGGTATACGGTAGGGAAATATTTTATGCAATTTGATATTAAACCTATTTCTCGTGCTCTACCTGTTTAGAATGTGGCGTGCATGATAACCACAGACAATATATACATACCGATAAAGTTTGTGACCCAACTCCGAGGCCACTATGTAGGGGGAGAATAATAAAAAAAGATCATCAGGAGAGAGTAGCTTTCTCTATCTAAGTTTTAAGTTCATTTGTGAAGAAGTCGAAATATGCTGTAGTATAATTAAATTAAGCCTCCATTTCCGTGTAATTCTTTTAAGATATCCAATGCCATTATGAGTTTTTATGTCTATTAACAAAAACAAAATCGATAAGACAACATCACAAAACACTTTATGTCGTACTCCAAGCTAATATATAATTTATAGTTATAAAAAAAAACTGAATGAAATCCTCCTCAAACAAGCTCTCAAAAACAAGAACCTATAAACCAGTAATGTAAAAAAAAAAAAGTTCTAACCGCCACTATTTTTTACTTAAAGTTCACACTCTTTCGGAAGACTAATCAACGAAACCTTTTTTCTTTCATACAATCCATTACAGTTATTAGAAAAATAGTAATTCTTTCCCTATTATAAACTCAAAGCACTTCTTGAGCTTCAAAATGAGGGTTGAAGTTGACCAGCTGCTTTCCTTCTAGTCTACCGATTAGAAATTAGAGACGGATATTGCAGGAAGCTCTCGTGTAGCTTTACGCAAAATCTAACAAACAAATGAAATATCCACTCCTGCTTCTAAATGTTTTAAACTTCTTGTTTTCAAAATCTCATAGCAGATAATATTCCACCTTTTGTCAAGGAAACTGGGTTACGAGTTCCTATATTTCAAAGATACATTATGAGAAATATGGTTTCAGTGAAGCCTTGTTCCGAGAGTGCCCCAAAGCTAAACAACTAACTCTTGGGATACTCTTGTGAGACCGAAAAATTGGATTTTATTGTCACTATCATAAAGCACCCACGGCCCCAAAATACGGAGCGTAATTATTATTATTATTTTCTTTTCTGGTGATAACGGTACGGGAACCATGGAACATCAGATCCACAGTCCAGCACACTAATCACTGGGCATCGCTCGGCTGTCGCAGAAAGTTCAAACATGGATAATACTGGCTATAGAGTGGGGGCTTTTTTATAATGGGCCAACTATAGCGTCGTTTCTATAGCATAGCCGCCAAGTTCTAATATTTTAAGTAAAATTATTATCCGGCCCGACATGGCCAGGTGATTAGGGCGCTCGACTCGCAATCTGCAGGTCGCGGGTTCAAATCCCCGTCCCACCAAACATGCTCGCCCTTTCAGCAGTGGGTGCGTTATGATGTGACGGTCAGTCCCACTATTCGTTGGTAAAAGAGAAGCCCAAGAGTTAGCGGTGATGACTAGCTGCCTTTCCTCTAGTCTTACACTGCTAAATTAGGGAAGGCTAGCGCAGACAGCCCTCGTGTAGCTTTGCGCGAAATTCAAAACAAACAAAAGTATTATCGTACCAAGCAAGCACCAGACACACACACACACACAAAACAAACTAAGTTACTAATTTTGACTAAAACTCTTACTTGGTGTATAGACCTATAGAATCGAGACATGTGATGAGTTCAATAATAATAAAGTTTATTTTTTGGGTACAAAATATCTGTCGGAATCTTTAGAAAACTACTACGTTGTTTGAATAATATATCACAACACAACGGTGTTAGTTTTTTTAAGTTAGGAGCAGGTTCTGAAACTACTGACATCATCTTGATCAATCGGATGACATTAAGGAAGAGGAAGATGTCCAGTTTCTCAGCACTCATAGTTTAACTTATTTTGTAAATGAAGTTTGTTTGTTTGTTTGAAGTTAAGCACAATACTGCACAATGAGTTATCTGTGCTCTGCCCACCACGGGTATCGAAACCCGGTTTCTAGCGTTGTAAGTCCGCAGACATACCGCTGTGCCACTGGGGGGCTGTAAATGAAGAATAAGCTCTGAAGCTACATAAACGATTCTTGACTTTCCATATAATATTTAAGTTAAAAACAATTTGGAAAATACAAAAAACGATGTTGTTATTTCCATGCTTCCTAATACACAGGATAAATTGTTTCATCTGTAGTTTCTTCATGATGTAAATAATATATCTTATTTATTTTAGCTAACTAAGGTTACAAAAATGTATTAACACGTTAATGTAATGCAAACACAACTACTATACTTTAACAGGAGTCAGCATTCAATGCGTAAAATCAGAAATAGTTGTTAAATCAATTTACGGTAACGCTGGTAAATCAAGCACAAATGTGATGGTAAAAGTGGGTGTTTTAACTATAAGTATAAAAACTTTTAAAAGCCTTAATTCTGATATATGTTACTACAGTTATCATTAGAACATGGCTGCAGAAGTAATAGCCTGTCTCCAACTATGTTTCTTAGAGCCTAATAAAAGTTTTTTATCTTTCACTGTTAAAAAGGTTATACTATGAGGTTGCTTAAAGTCCTTTCTCACTTCTTGTCCATCAAATACCAAAAACCTGTCTCTCTAGTGGACAAAAACAGTGAAAACATTTAAAGCCATTTAAAACGTGAAATAATATTATAGAATTTTACACGTGAAGAAAGTATTGTGGTATTTTAAAAACGTCTTAGTGAGAGAACATTCTGTTATAAAACTAAGTTCATAGAATTTCTGGTCAACAGTGGAAAGGTAAAAAAACAAAATACCGCAAGTGTCATAAAAACGTGTTATTAACAAATCGTATCAGCGTATTTGACCGATTTTGGCGCGATCAAGACGATAGGAAATGTAGTTACAAAAGTGAGCTAAAACAGTAGCTGAAAATGGCAAGTTATATCTCACGAAAAAATAATTTAATCCGAAAAAGCACACCAAGTAAGTACTTTACCAAATAAAGGGTTAACCTATAAGCAATTATAGTAAGATACTTTTTAACAACTCAAAATACCACATTCTTCCTATCTCACAAACAAAAGCCCATCCTCGGTTGTATTTCAGGATTATCGGACGGCTACAAGTAGGGAGTCAATTTTTACTTTCTTAATCTAATTTTATTATCATGTCTTATCTCCGAGTTATAAGACGGCCCCACGTTGGGCTTCAATTTTGTCTATGGTAACCTACATTTTGCATTTTCTATACCCAGGATCACCACTTACACGCCAATAGAGTGCTCTACCAACAGAGTTAAAGGATTAGTAGAAGAAGCAGGAGTTTCATTTGAGTAATAAGTAATAATTAGTTATTAAAAGTAGAAGATTTACCTTTACATTAAGCTGGTAATTTTTTAGTACAGTAAGTAAAAAATTCAACCTTGTACTTAGCTGAATGTCTTAGTAAAACAAGTAGAGAGTTTTAAAGTTTGGATCATTCGTTCTGCGTATAACAAGAAACATGTTTTTTTTTTTAAGTTGCTAATTCGTATTTATAGCAAATATAAAATTACTCCCAGAAACATGACACGTGGAGAGTTTATCTTCACGTTACTATTATAAGAGGCACTGAGGTAATGAAGTCAACCCTCGTTAACCACTAACGCAAAGAGGGAAATTCATAGTTTCTCAAATCATTCGAACTATCGATTTCAAGTGAGTAAACATACATTATATGAAAAATCTTGTGCTCTAAACAACGCAATTTTTATGTTCATTGTGGGCTAACAAAATAGAACACAAATATATTGGCTGATGCGCAATGTTTATGTTGAGTTTTATATAATCTACAGGCACAAAGTAAAATACAACAATGTATCTAAATAAACACAATTTTGAATAGAAAAACCGCACATCATTTGTGTTGTTAAAAACGCACACAAAACATGTGTTATGTTGATTTATCAATCGTTTTATAATTAACACTAGTCTGTGTTTCGGAAACACAGTTTTTGTGTAAAACTATGATGTCTGTGTTAATTTACAACATTGTTATAGAGTGTACCGATTGCATACTAGAATGATTGGATCACCAGGGTTATAATAAGTATGAACAGAAATGTCGACTTTTATTGAATTTTTGGTCATGTGTATAACATATGCACTTTCGCAGTCTACACCAAACGCATACAAAAATGTACTAAGATAAACATATTAGTTTCTGGACTTTTTACTGTATGTACATAGAGACACACACATATATATATATATATATATATATATATATATATATCTTTACGCGTACATATTCATAGTCCATCATACGAAGCAGTTGGTGACGTGAAAGATCAGGACCAACTGAAATGATAACTGTTTATATCTTATATCTCTTAGGAACTGATACGTGTATTTTTGGTTTATTTGAACTGATTTCATACATTACTGTGATCATATGATGTGAGGAGACATTTTCGATTAAGGGTAAGCCTAGTTCCACAAACTTTAACTTACATTCAACAAAAAAATATACATACAATATTTCCATCTCTTAACTGGGCTTTTAACACGCTACAAGGTTAAACTTAGAATTGTCGGGGCAAAGTGAAATCGAATAAAAAATTTACCCGAAAGTTATCAACTTAAAGTTGATAACAAGTTGTCCAACAGTGGTCTTAAGCAACTTATTACAGCGATGAAGACGATCCGATAAAATGTAAGAATGGAAGAGAAAAATGAAGGTCCCAGTAGAAAAAAGTATATTTTTTTTGGCAAATTAATAATTCCTCTTTACTTCTCTAACACTGTATTCGAAGTGTTTCCTAGTAAAAACTTTTATTTTATTTTTACATGCAAACCTAACATTTTAGAATTATCGAGGAGATAGTCAGATTTTGGCTATGGGTCAGTCAATGTAACCTGGTTGGGTCAGGTTTGTCTGTTCTCTTCCACTCTTCTTGTCAGTGTAGGGGCCAGTTGTGATTTACTGGTGCCGAGCTGTGAATCAGAAGGTCCAAGATTCGAGTCCAAGATTTACCACTGAACGCGCTTTTGACTTTCAGAAAAGTGACAATCAATCCTGCTATTCGGTTTAATCTTGCCTTGTAAATGGCAAGTGCTGCTGAGCGATTGCTATCCTTTCAGTAGGTAGTTCTATCTATGCCTGAACCTATGGATCTATGATCCGGTTATTTAGCTCATGTGTTGCATAAGGTAACATTTAGGATGAAAATATGAAATATTAAATGTCAGAGTAGATGGTTAGCAAACTTCTTTTTTTTTGGGGGGGGGGAGAATATCAGGCGGACAGCAACGGACGCCTGTTGAAGCTAGAACACAGTGTGTGTCATGACTCATATCAGGAATTGCCCATGAAAGTCGTAAAATAAGTATTAGAAGTTTTCGTCGTTAATACAAAGTTTCTATGACAGTCCGTATATAAACAAAAAAAACAATACGAATCTTTCACTTATGGTAATATCTTACGTCCAGGTGACTACTTAAGGAGCAACCAGACAGATGGGGTGATTTCTGTAAAACATTAAACGACACAACTGCTTAAAAAACTTTCTGCAATAAACACAAGAAGTCTAGTATCACCATCCGCTTTACAATATCTTTACAGAGACCTAACAGTCGCCCCCCAGTGGCACAGCGGTATGTCTACGGACTTACAATGCTAGAAACCGGGTTTCGATACTCGTGGTGGGCAGAGCACAGATAGCCCACTGTGTAGGTTTGTGCTTAATTACAAACAAACAAACCTAACAGTCTTCGTCATTCTAAATAAGGATACTGGTATAAAAGATTGAAGTTTTGGCCAGTATGAATCTTTGTGGACAGTACCATCAAATGTGATGTAGTCCATTAGAGACACTACTAACGAACGTGAAATGGCTCCCATCCCACATTGAAGCCAAATAGATTTGTAATAATCAAACATGAACATAGTCTCTGTCTGGTAATGAATAAACATTTGCTATACTTCCGAGTTTATTTAAGTTCATAAGACGATAATCACGAAGAAATCACTCACACGTATCTAAAACTTGCAATGTTTAATAAGGTGATAATCATGAAGAAATCACTCACAGATATCTAAAATATGCAATGTTTAATAAGGTGATAATCATGAAGAAATCACTCACAGATATCTAAAACCTGCAGTGTTTAATAAGGTGATAATCATGAAGAAATCACTCACAGATATCTAAAACCTACAGTGTTTAATAAGTTGATAATCATGAAGAAATCACTCACAGATATCTAAAACCTGCAGTGTTTAATAAGGTGATAATCATGAAGAAATCACTCACAGATATCTAAAACCTGCAATGTTTAATAAGGTGATAATCATGAAGAAATCACCCACAGATATTTAAAACCTGCAATGTTTAATAAGGTGATAATCACGAAGAAATCATTCACACGTATCTAAAACCTGCAATGTTTAATAAGGTGATAATCATGAAGAAACCACTCACATATATCTAAACCTGCAATGTTTAATAAGGTGAGGAACAGCGCGAATAATTAATTTTATTACCTCTTATATAAAACGTGTTTACAGAAACAAGAAATTGGTTTTCCTTGAAAGTGAGACTGAAAATAATTGATAATAATTTGTCGAATTTATAGAGAGTTTGGAAGATATTAAATTTCTTACAAGTAACTGAGGTACTTTTGACCCTGAAGATAGGGCAAAAAGTTCAAACATTTCATCCTCAGACTTTGTCATAAACGTTGGTAGTAAAAATAATATTTGAATTAAATTAATTAAATATTAACCAGAATAAAACCGAGTCCTGTAGTTCCGTCAGCTGCAGGTTCGGTTGAGTTAGCAAGTTGCATATATAAGAGTGATTATTAAGCTCCATCAAATTATTACCTCCGTCATCCAAGGTGGACGAAGGTTGTATTTTCACCCCTGTGTGTGTTTATTTTTGTGATTGTCAGCAAGATTTCGATATTCGATTGGGCAGAGCACATATAGCCCATTGAGTAGTTTTGTGCTTAACTTCAAACAAATAAACAAAATTTAGCAAGGTGTATCTTACGGTGAAGAAACTATTACGTCAGATACGACATCAAATGAACTCATGGCATTAACTTTTGTCTTTCGTCATGTACAGTAATACTATATAAGACGCAGATAGCTTCACCATATGTGCTGTCTGCAGAATCTCTCATTCTCTTCTTTTGAAACAACTCAAGATTATCATAAAAACATATGGTACGGTGTTTAAGACATGGTAATTAATCTAAATGTTGCCATGATATTAAACTCACAACGCTTCTTTTCATTATGAAATTCTCGAATAATGTAAAATAGTTCATATTTTTCGTTATTTTTTTATCTTCATCAAAAATAGAAGAATGGACGCCCAAAAATATACATTAATAATCTGCCCAAACCCTCCATGATATATTAAAGTTAAAATGTTTATCTTTTAGTTGTTCTTGGATAATATTTAATACATGAGTCAGTTATCTTTATTCTTATAAAAGCTAGGTGGTTGACAGGGGAAAACTTATAGTTCCCAATCCAGGACGGATAAAGAACATTGATTTGCGCATCTGTTTAATCTTTTCTATTTCCTCTCTTCTGTCTCGTCGGATGTTTGGCTTTTCACCATCGAGGTGTTTATGAAACAAAACCACGAATGCAAACTTACGCCTTCGTTAAGTGGTTAAAAACAATAATTGTGCTCAAACAGTTGTTTTGAAAAATACAGAAACATTAGACTATGTAAAGATAAATATAATAAGTCAAATAACCTGAATCGAAGCTCTAACAGTTTGTTTGTTTGTTTTGAATTTCGCGCAAAGCTACACGAGGGCTATCTGCGCTAGCCGTCCCTAATTTAGCAGTGTAAGACTAGAGGGAAGGCAGCTAGTCATCACCACCCACCGCCAACTCTTGGACTACTCTTTTACCAACGAATAGTTGGATTGACCGTCACATTATAACGCCCCCACGGCTGAAAGGGCGAGCATGTTTGGTGTGAAGTGGATTCGAACCCGCAACCCTCGGATTGCGAATCGACCGCCTTAACCATCTTGCCATGCCGGGCCAGCTCTAACAGTATAAAGTATGTATGAACAGTCACACGGGTCTGAATCAACACGTTTTCAGATTAAAATTTGTCATATTCTAAACTTTCTGAAATTGCCTTAGTAAATCTGACGCTATCTTTTCAAAGCTCTCCCGATAAAAGTGTTCATAGTAGGTGATAGAAGAAAAGCGTTTTTCCCAAAACAAAAGAATTGAGAAGATACGGTATATTTTTTATAAACGTCTCCTAAGACCAGTGAAACTCATTTTTGTTATATGAACTATATATGCTTTTACAAATAAATCCACCCTTCCCAGTGGTTCAGCAGATAGTCTGTACGCTTACAACGTCAAAAATCGGGTTTCGATACCCTTAATAGCAGAACACAGATAACCCATTGTGTACCTGTGTGCTTAAAAAACAAGCCAAACCAAAAATTAATTATTCATGTGAAATGTATGCTAGTTACTTGAAAATTTTTCCTTCTGGAGCTTACAAACTTTATAACTTAGGATTTTTGTTACTATCCAAATAACCTTACTCTTCTTTAACGATAGAGAATAATGGAGTATGCTGTACTCGAAAAGGTTGGCAGTTTCTTTTTTAGCGTGTTTTCCAAGTATTGGTAAATCTGCCCTTAGTTTGGATCATAACTCATAAATTCATGATCTTTGATGCTTTTCTTAGATGGAATGGTAGAAGATAGCTTTGTGTTAACAATAAAGTTGTGCGCTGAATTACAATCTCTAAATTATTATTATTTTTATTTTAAAAACATGGAAAGACCACTAATTACACACGCATGCCTCGTGAGTGGCACGTGACCCCAGCTGACTAAGCACCTCCTAGTCGTCAGCTCACGTATTGGCAGACACGATCTTACGACGTGATCTGAACCAAAAGGACAATTTCATAATACAAAAACACTCTTCAAGTACCATTGTGCAACCTACCTCATGGCTCAGCTCCAAGTCTCAAAGAAAAAGGTCACGTTCCTTGCAATGGAACAAGTGTTTGCAATCAGACCCGTGCGATTAGTAGACGATCTCGAGATTTAACAACTACCCTGGAAACACTGAAAATGTGATTAAAGAAATCTTGGAGGAAAAAAGAAGGAAAACAAAACTCCTTTGTATCCTAGTCAGAGTTCAGTTCTTGTGGTCATTTTCAATTCCAGAAACCACTAGCATTTGTGCTTTTGTAAGAGTTAAAGGTCATCTTCAATACACGTACACTATCTGATTATCACAGAACAGTGTCAATCAGTCAAAGGTCAAATGTTTCATGAAAACAAAAATCAGAGTAAGGAAAAACATTGAATAACAGCTTGACTTTTGTGTTTTTGCCACTCAAACATTCTCATCTTTGTATTTCTGTGGTCCCCCAGAGGGACAGTGGTAAGTTGACGGACGTACACTGCTAAACTCTGGGGTTCGATTCCCCGCGATGGACACGGCAGATACCTAAATGTGGCTTTCTTGTAAAACAAACAAATAAAGCATTTCTGTGAAAAAACTGTGTTTTGATAATTGAAAGCCTATCAGAGAACCATAATGTGAATTACTGAGTTTGTACTTGAGGAACTTGCAGGTCTCCCATAAAATGGCAATTTTACTTTTGTATATCCATCAACAAAATATTCAGGCCGTTGAATGTCTATCAAAGAATAAGAGTCTAAATAATATGGGTATCTCATTAAAAAAACTATTGTAAGTCTGTCAGAGGAAATTTATTTGACCATTGTAGATCTGTTAGAGAACAATATTCAGGTCACTGCAGATGTAACAAAGTACATCAATTTTATCACATCAGGCCTGTCGTAAAATGATACTTTCAAAGAGCTGACAATTTAACCAGTACGACAAAAAGAGTGTTACAAGTCAATAGGAAGACAACAAACCAACTACTGTAGACCTCGCCGTTGCATGTGTGGCAGAATAGTATATTGTCTGTCGAAAAACAAGATTTTTAATTACAACCCCACTGTTATCAGTCTGTCAGAGAGGAATGAATTATAGGTTTGTCAGAGCACCATAATCATTGTAGGTCTGTTAAATACGAATATTCAGGTCACTGAAGATTTGTTAGGGAAAAACAATTTGACCGTGGCAGGTCTCGCAAAAGAAAACGATTTGACCATTACATGTATCCCATGATTACTATTAAATCTATCAGGGATGAACAAGAATCAACAAACCGTTGATTGACTTGCTGGTAATACAATCTATAATTTATTTTCGCACTACGAACAACAGAGAAATATGTTTCTTTGGCTTTTAACAGTCACACCATGTAAACACATACATTTCAGATTTCTGAGAATGGAAACAATTTCCTTGTTTTTTGTGCAATTAATTTAATTTAAACTAATTCTCTTTCTTCTTTTTTTCTTCTTTTTTTTTGACCTATCAGGAGGTAGTTTTTCTTTCCATGCCAAATTATCCATCCATATTTCCCTGTTTAGTAACAACAGAGGAGTCTTCGTTCCTTACTTTTCTGGTAGATCCTGGCTATCAACAACTGACAAGTTTGTCCTCTTGCCATGCTAATGTTTCAAATCAATATCAACTCTGACTAGTAACAACTGAATAGACTTCGTTCGTTACATTGCTAGTAGGTCCCGAGTATCAACAACAGACAATTTTGCCCTCTTGCCATGCTAATGTTTTAATTTAATATCAACATTTTATTCTCTGTCTAGTAACAGCTAAGGAGTCTTCGTTCGTTACTTTGCTGGTAGGCCTTGACTAGCAACAACTAACATGTCTGTCTGCCTGCCTTGTTCTGATGGCAGTTGAAATCTATTTATATAGCTAGTATTTCGTAGGAGAAAAGAAGAATCCACCACGTATGCAAATTATTTAAATGTCTTAGAAGCGCCATGAAAAGGTCACTTGTCCTGCTAGTTTTTCTCGCGTCAACTACATTTAACATTTGTTTATACGAACATCTTGGCTGGAATGCAGGTATACCGGATGCAATTGTTCTACATTAAGAATGTATCATACCTTATATTGATTGTCAAGGGTACACTGTTGTACTTTCTCTTCTTTTCATGGTTTTATTGCTGTTCATATTACCCCTTTCTCTTCTTCGTTTCTTTTCCTGTTGTTCAATACCAGCTCAAATAAAGAATAAATATTTATAAAAATATGTGCGCTTTTAGATTGTTATAACTGATATGTCAGTTGATAAGAGTTCCGAAACCTTATCGCCGAGTACATAACAACCAGAGAGAAGTAAATACATTATAAAATATGACACAAGGGGGTTATAAGTTTATCTTTAAAAACTGTAAAGAAATACTGCGTTTGTTTATCTTAAATATGATCTTTCAGCCCTGTAAACAGGCTATGTTTGCTATTGGTGGTGTGGCATATTATATCAATAAGTTCTGCCTTGACGTATATGCGGAGTTGATGTTCGTCTCACGAGCCTTGGTGTGAAAGGTCAATCAATTAAATTCTGACGAGAAAAAGGAATAGTAAACGAGTGTAGCTATACCATGATTAAAATCTGGAAATGCAAAGACATAGTTAAAACGAGGTAAGAGAAAAAATAATAATTTAGGACCATTTTCTGTTTTATATATAAATATATATATATATTAATTCTGGTGCATGAAATAAGGGCCAAAGAAATCAGTTGTTATTATAAAACACAAACATCAGTAATATTGAGAGATAATAGCACTTTATAGGAATTATGTTTTAGGTCTCTACTATCCTTAGAACTACGTTCTCCATCGTAAATTATGTTCACTCTAGTGATCATGACTGCACATTGTTGCTTGATGTCGCAATTTTCATTGTAAGACGTTTCTACGAAGGACAGCTAGGTCAATCTTAGACCATACATCGTGATAAACCTTCCACGGACCCTCCATTGAACGTAGAGTCAGTTTACAAAACCAAATTTAAGCAGTTTCAAGACACAAAATGTTATCAGAGTTTCATCACAGAGCTTAACAGGTATGTTGTCGAGAAAAGTTGCTATAATTCCAGTTTATTTTGCTACTTTTGGCGCTCATTTCCAGATGTGGTTGGAACTTATGAGACATGTGAGTCCCTGGCTGTGCCATCAAATATGTGAAGCTTCAATTGCATAAGCCTTCACTTTAGAGATGAGAGCGTTGATTCTGACTAGCTTGAGATGTGGTTTAGTAGCCCTCTGCCGTCCTAAACGTTCTGACGTGCGAGCTATTCAGCCATTATGAAAATGTTATGATTTTTGGTTTTAAATCGTTGAACTATCTCGTTGCAAGAATATCCTTCTCCAAAAAGGGGCGAGAGAATTCACTTTAACCATATATTTACACGTAAAGATATTGCACTGTCCAATTCTCAGGAATTCACAATTAATCAAATACATGGATGTTGAATATTTTGCCTGAGACGTCGTGGCTCGCATCTTCTGCGACATGTCACTGTATTAGCATATATGAATCGTTTTAACAAAGTACGATTAACGCCTTGTCATAAGTTATATTGTAGAAATATGAGTAAGGGGTCATACCCGAGACTCTGCTAACAATATTTCACATCGTAAATAGATTGGCAATAATGTAAAAATTATTTCTGATAGCCTGCTAACAATATTACAAACATCAACTAAGTGGTTTGGTAACAGTATCCTTCACACTATAAATCTAATATAACGTATGCTATATAGCTTACTAACCTTATTATAAATATTACATAGTTTGTTAACACTATTAAACATTTCAGAAAGTACGTTAGGGTTAGACCAGTTATACATACTATAGGCTGCTGACAACTGTGAGTAGCTTAAAAAACAATATTATATATTGTGTAGCCTACTAATAGTATCACACGTTCAAGTTAGCCATATGACAGTATCCCATACACACTATGTAGCCTATTAAAGGTATCGCACATTCTAGTTAGCCTGCAAACAGTATCCCATACACACTATGTAACTGTGACGGATTTATTATTATATATTTATTTTAATATCAACGTTTGTTTAGATTAAGTTTATATTTAGCAATATGCATAACTTACAGTATTAAATATGTATTGTGAAACTCCCGTCTATTCTCTAAAGTTGTAGAAGATTCTCGAGTGTTAGAATTAACA
>NW_013665636.1:302526-313842 GCF_000517525.1 Limulus polyphemus | reverse complement strand
AAAAAGAAGACTTTTTATTGCTTAATAGTTTGTATAACTATTTATAATAAATATTTGTAATAACTGTTATTGAAAATTATATTGTTGTTTGTATATTAAAAAATATTTGTGTTAAAAAAGAAAACTGTGTGTATCAATCTTGTTGGCAAATATCACAAATTGGAGATATATCGGCATATATTTAAATGCTAAATCCAAAGTACAATTTAACTATTAAATTTGAAGTATCATTTACCTCAATTTTAAGCTATTTGAAATTCTAATACGTAACAGTAGCCTACTAAAGATATCGCACATTCTAGTTAGCCTTTTAATATTGCACATATTAAGTGACTTATTAAAATTATCACACACGTTATGTGGTCTACTTATGATATTATGTATGATAATTAGAATGCTAAGAGTATATCAAAGTCAGTAGCCAATGTCATAGGCTACAATTGGGCACTGCCCAGTATTTCGACCGTACCTAATTGCCGCCTATGACGTAGATTCTTTATCTATCGAGGTTCGATCCTTGCTATAGGCATAGCACAAATAACTCATTGTGCAGTTTTGCATTTAACAATGAAACAAAACTTTCGAATATTAAGTATCCAATTTACCACGTTTTATCTTTTTATCTGTAGCAAAATTATTTACTTTTAGATATATTGTAGAAACATTGTGTAACAAAAACATGTATTGACACTGGTTCCTCATTTTTACTTTTCATTTATGCCTAGTATTGATATTTTACACCACCAGGGTAGGTTCCTTAGCTTAGCTTTTGCCTCCTATTGGCTGGGGATTGACCAAACGACCATTGAGCCCCCATTTCTTTTTAAAGTGATAATTTTGCAACCCGAAATACTAAAATTCCAGCTAAAGCTAACATTGAGTTCTTGAAAGCCTGCCGTGCTCTAGTTGTCATGCGCTTTAATGGTGACGTTCGAAATATAATCTACTTTCTTTTTTTTGTCGTTAAACGCAAAGCTGCTTGCCAACGAAGAGATCGGATCTCGAATTTCAGTGTTATAAGCCCTTCAGCTTACCGCTGACCTACCAGGAGCAGATAATCTTAGCAAAAGAAGCCTTCTATTTATTTTTGCATACACTTTTTTTTTGAAACTAGATATTTCAGAAAATCCATACCCACAAAACTGAAAGCTAAATCAGTTTATACATGCCATTTAAAGTGTATAGTGATACCTTTTTATCCTTCGCAAGTAGAGAGACTACAGTTTACAAATGTCATTTAGGGTGTACACTGATACCTTTTATCCTTCACAGAGGGACTACAGTCTATAAACGTCATTTAAACTGCATATTGTTATCTTTTTATCCTTGCAGACATAGAGACTACAGTTTACAAATGTCCTTCAATGTATACATTGATACCTTTTTAACCTTCACAGAGAGACTACAGTTTACAAATGTCATTTAAACTGCACACTGATACCTTTTATCCTTCACAAGCACAGAGACTACAGTTTACAAATGTCATTCAAGCTGTACACTGATACCTTTTATCCTTCACAAGCAGATAGACTATAGTTTACAAATGTCATTTAAACTGCACACTGATACATTTTATCCTTCACAAGCACAGAGACTACAGTTTACAAATGTCATTCAAGCTGTACACTGATACCTTTTATCCTTCACAAGCAGAGAGACTAGAGTTTACAAATGTCATTTAAACTGCACACTGATATATTTTAATCCTTCGCAGACAAAGGGACTACAGTTTACAAATGTTATTAAAATTATACATTGGTACCTTTTTATTTTTCACATCCAAAGAGAGAGTAAAATTCTTAAATATCGTTTAAAGTGTACACTGATAATTGTATATTCTTCAAAGCAAAAGAGATATATTATAGATTATAAATGTTGCTTCCAGTGTCCTTACTGATGGACATAGTTATAATTTTACTTCCCACTGCCAGGGAAACAGCAAATCATTGACGCCTTTGTTTTGGTGCATAGAGTTATAGTTTTATTCCTAGATTAGCAGGTAAGAGTCCTTCTGTTTTTCTTTCTTAATTGCACTCTCAATCAAAGAGAAAACCAGTCATTAGTGTCCTTTCTGGTCTATATGGTTACAGTTTTACCTAACTACAGTGCCTACCGCCAGAGTAAAAAATAGGTCATAAATGTCGTTTGTTTGTTTTTCTGGATTATTTAGTTACAGTTTCATCACCCCAATATATTGTCAGGGAGAAAAGATATATCATTAATGTCGTTTCTGGTGAGTATAGTTACAGTTTCACCTAATCCAAGTGCCTATTGCAAAAGAGGAAAAATGTCATAAATGTCCAAATTTTCTGGTGTATATAATTACCATTTCATCTACCTCTTAATCCTCATTAACAGAGGGAAAACAGGTCATAATATTGGGAGTAACTTAACATGCTGTTTGAGGAAGCTCTGTTCATCATTGACACTTGCTCAAATTCTTAAAATAGTTTGAACAGACGACTATGTCACATTCACCTAGAGCAAGTTCAAGCATGTTCAAGTACACTATATCTTGTCGTGGATCTCAAATTTTCATGTTATTTCACACGTGTTAACATTTCTTTAATGCACCAAATATAGTCTTACTGATAACAGAGTACAATTAATTTATAAAAGTCCATTTGATAACTGCAAGAATACATTCCTTAAATCTAAAAAAAAAAAAATGTATGTGACAGTTAGCTTTAAAAATTGTATTTGAGGAAACACCTACGAAGTACATTTCTTAACTTTTTATTTAATAATCAAAGGATATTTTCTCATGCACGCCAAGTTAATAACAACAGCGTCCCCCCCCCCAGTGGCACATCGCTATGTCTGCCGACCTAGAACGATAAAAACCGGGTTTCGATACCCGTGGTGGGCAGAGCACAGATAGCTCATTGTGTAGCTTTGCCCTTAACTACAAGCAAACAATAATAACAACAGAATATTTCGGAACTTCGTATAAAGTTGATCCACTAATACTTCGCTTATTCAGATAAATTGTAATAAAGTTTATTATAAAGTCTTGGTTAAAAACTTGCGAAATTATTATACAAGCCAATAACTGTTTTTTTTTTAAATAGTATACTCCACATTTAAAATGACCATAATTGTTACAATTCACTGTTTCCAGAAATGAAAGTTTATAATCCTGTTAGTGTTCAATGGTGAATTTGACTGTCTTATGTCTGCTATTAAATTGCTGAGGAAATTAAGAAGTTTGACCAGAGTTCCTATAACGGCAAACGTATCATTCACATCCCTACAGACCCGGCATGGCCAAGTGGTTAGGTCGCTCGACTCACAGTCTGAGGGTCGCGGGTTTCAATCCCCGTCCCACCAAACATGCTCGCCCTTTCAGCCGTGGGGGCGTTATAAAGTTACGGTCAATCCAACTATTCGTTGATAAAAAGAGTAGCCCAAGAGTTGGCGGTGGGTGGTGATGACTAGCTGCCTTCCCTCTAGTCTTACACTGCTAAATTAAGTACGGCTAGCGCAGATAGCCCTCGTATAGCTTTGCGCGAAATTCAAAACAAACAAACAAACCACATACCTACAAAAGTAGAGCACAAAAAAATGGCCAAAGAGGTACACTGGTTCTTAGATACAATCAATTCTGGTCATAAAGATTACTTTGTAGCAAAGTTTGTCAACTTCAAAACTATGACTTGGGAATGGTGAGATAGTCAGAGTTGTTGTTAAAAATCACATCGACATTTAACTGTAGAGTTTTTCCAATAGTATATTTGTATACAACAACTCAACATCAAAGATATGTAAATATTTCTTTGATTATCCAAAATCAGTTACGAAATGTATTTCGTAAAGTATCTCCTCAAATACACCTGAGAGGTGTTTTTAAATCTAACTGTCGTTAACATTTTTTTTTAGGGGGTAAGGACTGTGTTCCTACATTGCCAGGAAGGAAATATTTGATTAGTGTCCTTTCTGGCATATATAGTTAAAGTTTTATCCATCCTAAATCACCATTGTCAGAGAGAAAACAGGTCATAAATGTACTTTCTGGTAAATATAGTCACAGTTTTATCCACCCTAAATCACCATTGTCAGAGAAAAGACAGGTCATAAATGTACTTTCTGGTAAATATAGCCACAGTTTTATCCATCCTAACTCACCATTGTCAGAGAAAAGACAGGTCATAAATGTACTTTCTAGTAAATATAGCCACAGTTTTATCCATCCTAACTCACCATTGTCAGAGAAAAGACAGGTCATAAATGTACTTTCTAGTAAATATAGCCACGATTTTATGCATCCTAAATCATCATTGTCAGAGAAAAAAACAGGTCGTAAATGTACTTTCTGGTAAATATATTTACAGTTTTATCCATCCTAAATCACCATTGTCAAATAAAAAACAGGTCATAAATGTACTTTCTGGTAAATATAGTTACAGTTTTACCTAAACCCTAATCCCATAGTTAGAAGAAGAAACAAGTCATTAGTGTTCTTTCTGGTGTATAATAGTTTCAGTTTTTAATATCCCCATTATTGATTGTCAAAGAGAAAAGGGGTCATAAATGTGTTTTCCAGAATTTTACTTGTTCATTGTATTGCGAAAGGAAGGAGGGTAGAACTTGTGGGTGTAAAAATAAATAGTTGAATATACTGATTATAATAAAACCTAATAAATGTTTTGAGTTACATCAAGCAGGTCAATTTTGAAATTAAAACACTAATATTCAAATATTTTGATAAGTGTAGTTTTCGTAATGCTCAAGAGGGAATCAGTAGTTATTATTAACTTCTGATCAAAGTTGGCTGTCTGCATATCTCAGAATTAAATATTAACCCAGTAACGAATAATGTCAATTTAATATACAGTTCTTACTTATAATGATCAGAAGGAATTGATTCTTCAGTTGGGTAAACTTGGTGTTAGCATGATTTTCGGCCGTAATGCCAATAATATCTCTCCAGGTTGGCCAACTTAAGTGTTTAGATTACGCCTAACTACGCGTACTAAGGTTTGTTTGATGTCTTACAACAAAACCACATTGGGTTATCTGCTATACCCACCGCGAGGAATCAAACTCCGGATTTTAGCGTTGTAAGTCCGTAAATTTACCGCTGTCCCACTGGGGTACCATAGTAAGCTAACAATGCAAACTAACCCTTATAATAGAAATATAAAACAATAATAACTTAAAATAACTTTAAACAATACTGTTTAGTAAAGTAACATTAAATAAAAAATGGAATACATAACTTACAAAACACATAAAAACTAGTTGTTTGCTTAATACATACACTCAAGTTTTCAACAAATGGATTAAAATTGAACTTATGTTTTTAATGAGTTTTTGAAACTAAACAGTTTCTATGTGACAAATTTAGTCGATTTTAAACTGAACTATTAAATGTTTTTACTTATGGTAAATTAAAAACAATAACAAGATGTTGAGAAACTATGGTAATGACTGAAGAGTTGCTTGACGTGTTCTGCCAGCAAACCGACTTCACAGGGGCGACAATTTCTCCGACAGTATACTACAACACTAACAGTCGATCACACCTGCACATAGAGACCACGGCGATAGCTGTTTCCTCTCCTTGCCTTTCTCCCATGTAAATCAAATCATAGGCGGCCTTCCCGTTCAGCAAGCTAGCCCTAATCCAATTCCATTTCCAAAATGAAATTACTCGGCACTAAGTGATATCCAAATCCGGAACCTTGGCAGGGGGAGGCCAGCTTTGATGAATAATGCAGGGCCACAATGGACGCCATTTGTGCTCCTCTCAGAATTCAAAAGAACTCACATCTAGGTTTTTATGGGCTCTGCTCGACATACAGGGGTACGGCCTTACAGGGCGGTAAGCGAGTTATTGGCTATGATGTCCTTTTAGTGCGGCTTGTCGTTGAAGTCGACATAACTCTTTTTATGGTAGACCTGTAGTTCTGAGTTAACAACGCTGAATCAATAATTTCTTCAAAACTACTTCTATACAAGGAATTGAATCTATTAATGATGTAAAGTTAGGACAGGCGTTGGTTGGTCCCTGAATTTCTTGTAATGTTCGTGCCGCTTTAGAACAACCAGGGCGGGATTGGAGGATGAAAATTATCGTTTTCTATCATTACACGCACACCAGCGAGAAACCACAAGAAACTATCTAGTTACGGCCTAATTATAATTATTCTTAAATTTTTAAACCCTTGACGTCACATTACGGTAGCCATTACATCTTTAATTTCATTAGAAAAAAAAGCACTTACGCTACGTGGAAATGTGATCATTCGCATGAATGTTAACATTATAAAACTGTAACCACACTAGTCAGTGCTTACATTTTATAGCCATGTGACAAAACTAATGTCGCAACAACCACTAGTATTTGATTATACAAAAATAATTATATCAGTACGGCGATAGATACGAACATTATAATTGCTTGGATGATGAAGGTTACAACACCGGTACCACAACAGAAACGGATACACTGTTTAAAGTGTGGAAATGTTATAACGCTGTTATCATAACAGAAACGGATACACTGTTTAAAGTGTGGAAATGTTATAACGCTGGTATCATAACAGAAACGGATACACTGTTTAAAGTGTGGAAATGTTATAACGCTGGTATCATAACAGAAACGGATACACTGTTTAAAGTGTGGAGATGTTATAACGCTGGTATCATAAGAGAAACGGAAACACTGTTTAAAGTGTGGAAATGTTATAACGCTGGTATCATAACAGAAACGGACATTAGCGTTTAAGGTGTGAAAATGTGATCATAAAATGTACTATATCAGAAAGCGTTATTGGTATTTAAGTTGTAGAAATGTGATCGTGAATCGGTATCGCAGTTGAAACATTTATTAGTGACATTATTGTTTGGTTTGTTTCGGATATTCGTGCTCTGTTACACAAGGGCGTCAATCGTCTCTAATTTTGAACTGATATACTAGGTGGAAGGTAGCCAAGTCAACACCACCTACCACCAACTCTTGGTTACTCTAATCGAATAATAGGATTTGGCTGCCATTTTTATAACGCACCTTCCGCCCCAAAGTGCAGAGCGCGTTTTTACTGCATTGAGACGCAAGCCATGGGCCCTCGTATCCAGAGATTGGCATGGTAACCACTAGGTCACGTCCAGCCATGTATTATGGAAATGTGACCACAATGTAACAGAAATTAAAAATCGGATTTGAAGCAATGGAAATATCATTATACGTTGTTGTATCAGGAATGGAAATATCATTATACGTTGTTGTATCAGGAATGGAAATATCATCATACGTTGTTGTATCAGGAATGGAAATATCATCATACGTTGTTGTATCAGGAATGGAAATATCATCATACATTGTTGTATCAGGAATGGAAATATCATCATACGTTGTTGTATCAGGAATGGAAATATCATTATACATTGTTGTATCAGGAATGGAAATATCATCATACGTTGTTGTATCAGGAATGGAAATATCATCATACGTTGTTGTATCAGGAATGGAAATATCATCATACGTTGTTGTATCAGGAATGGAAATATCATTATACGTTGTTGTATCAGGAATGGAAATATCATCATACGTTGTTGTATCAGGAATGTAAATATCATCATACGTTGTTGTATCAGGAATGGAAATATCATCATACGTTGTTGTATCAGGAATCATCACGGGTTTAAAATATAACAATGAAATCCGCCGTTAATTTAGCAGGAAAAAACAGTGTTAATTATAGTAAAGAATGTAAATACACAAACAGTTCTGTTTACAGAATGGAAACTTCATTAAAAAGGTTTCAAATCAGGAAAGTCTGTCCCCACCAATATCACAACAGAAAGAGGTTTTAATGTTCTGAATTATATAAATGTGACAATACTAGTACCGTAACAGAGATACACTGTTTTCACTTATGAAACATGGTAACATCGGTACCGTAACAGATACACTATTTTCACTTATGAAACATGGTCACATCGGTACCGTAACAGAGATACACTATTTTCACATATGAAACATGGTCACATCGGTACCGTAACAGAGATACACTATTTTCACATATGAAACATGGTCACATCGGTACCGTATCAGAGATACACTGTTTTCACTTATGAAACATGGTCACATCGGTACCGTAACAGAGATACACTATTTTCACTTATGAAACATGGTCACATCAGTACCGTATCAGAGATACACTGTTTTCACTTATGAAACATGGTCATATCGGTACCGTATCAGAGATACACTGTTTTCACTTATGAAACATGGTCATATCGGTACCGTATCAGAGATACACTATTTTCACTTATGAAACATGGTAACATCGGTACCGTATCAGATATACACTGTTTTCAGTTATGAAACATGGTCACATCGGTACCGTATCAGAAAAACACGTTAATGTTTTAAATTATAAGCACATGTATTTACATTTTTACTTAGTATTTACGGCAAAACTACTAAAGCTATCTGCTGCCGTCACTAATTTTGAAATTGACCAGAGGGAAGGCACCCTAACCCCCACCCTCAACGCTAAGGGAATGACTGTCATTATTATATCGCATTCACATCTTAAAGTGCGGGAAGTATTTTGCGATTTCTTACGGATTCGAACCCGGTTCGCCAACTCAAAAATTTCGCGCTTTACCACAGGGTAGAGCGAGCACACTATGAACATGTGATATCAGTGCAGTAACAGAAGCTGACATTCAGGGGTAGAACCAGTCCTCTGTTGTGAAATGGCGGTAGTTTACAATGTGCGTAGGTCACTTTTATTGGTCCCGAAAAGGACCTAGATTCCAATTAAGTTTCGCTGCTCGCGTGTAAAATAATTTTTAACTTCTGTTTGGACAGCTGAATATCACTCCACTCCAACTATTGTTTGAGGATGCTAGTGGAATACAGAGTTTTTAATCGCCGATGCTGTTGTTTTTTTTGTATCTTTCTTGAAGCCATCTTGCGGTGGAACCATTGTACTCAAGTCTGGAACAAAGAATAGGATCTACCTCTGGATCTTAAACTCTAGTGCTAAGAGACTTCATTATATAACGAGAAACAGGCATTAATGTTTTAAATTACGTAAGTGTGGTCACACCAATGCCGTAGAAAAACAGACATTAATATTTAAACTTTTGAGAATGTGGTCATACAAGTGCCTTAGAAAAAAAAGACAGTAATGCTTTAAACCATTGAAGCGTGGTCATACAAGTGCTATAACAAAAGCAAACATTAATGCTTTAAGGAAATGTGGCTACAACAATATTGTATAAATAAGAGATACAAAGTTTTAACCAAATGTGGCTACAACAATACTGTATAAATAAGAGATACAATGTTTTAACCAAATGTGGCTACAACAATATTGTACGAATAAGAAATATAATGCTTTAGCCAAATGTGGCTACACCAATATTGTACGAATAAGAAATATAATGCTTTAACCAAATGTGGCTACACCAATATTTTAAAGGAGTCAGCAGAAATGAGCATCATATCATTCGAAAAACGAAAACTAACCAGTAACATTTAAGTACAAACGTTAAGAACTATCAACACTCGCCAGCCTAAAAGAAATACTAAACCTGAAATGATATCTCGCTATAGACTTTGATTTTAAAATTCTATGGAGCTTTCTTTTCCTTTCACGTACCTGAATTACTGTAGTCCATCACATACAAAACTAGTCCATAATTTTAAACATAAACATAATGGAAGTGTTCAAAAAATTACAACCAAGCTCAGGTGTGAATGAAATTTTACTTTGATCTTTGGCGGTAGCCTTTTAGGTTGTGGCATTCAGACCTAAGGACTTTCCCGTTGTACTTCAGCAGACCAGGCTGTACAACCAATTGGAGTCTGAACAACATAATTAGCTTAATCTAATATCAGAATTATTATTAAACTGTTAAAGTCCTAGGCAGCCTAATAGTTTATAGACACAACGCTTGAAAACTAAAGATTAATCTGAGTTAGAGTGTCATATACTGGATAAACGTTGAAGTTATTAATATTGAGAATACAAACTCCAGAAAAATATGTTCATTAAAACCCAACGTTTCAGCTTATGTTGACCTTTAATTGAATGATAGCTATTTTTCTGTTTGTTCTTGAGAAAAACATAAGTTTAATCCTTGAGTTTTTAATAAAATTATGTGTTCTGAAGTTTGTGGTTTTATTTTTGATAACTGAATATAGTGATTTTACTTTACAACGATGGTTTTACAAGCACCGTTGTCAGGAGAAATAGTATTTTTTGTTCCAGAAAATAAAGGCACGATCGCGACCTCGTTCGAGGGTCTTGGGTTCGAGACGTGGTTCTAACAAATATGCTTCGTACTTCCAGCTTTTAGTGACAGTCAATTAAATTTCATTCAATAACTAGATAACCCAATATGTTGTAAGTAATTAATATCTTTTTTAACAACAGCCACACAAGTACAGAAAAGGGAGACACAAAAAAGCAATAAAGGATAGAATGTTTACACAACGTGCATCCTCTCTAATAAGAAAGAAACATTATTAACTAAAAAAGAAACATTTATAAAATGCAAAAAAATAAAAAATGACAGCACATACTATACAGGATATCGCTAACTGACAATAGTATGATTTTTAATTAAATATAAAAAAGCCATGTAAACCTTACATTTAATGACTAATTTCTTAGACATATTTTTAACGGGTTCATTTATATTATATTATTTTATATAGCATTCCAAATTTTTACCCCCTACGTAAGTTATTGATCACTGACCTATTGAGTTTTTTTCAAAAATGGAAAGTGTACATCGGCATTTATTATTGTATCATGACTATGAATGTCCTTGTTATTTTTCAAAATAAATGCTATTGAAGACTAGATATATCAATGTATTTATTCTTCATTATAAACATAATTACCCACTAAATAATAATTTATTTCGTAAATATTTAATATTTTGTTTTATGAAATAACTAATATACAGAATCTAAAAAAGTTTAAACCCAAAATTACTGTCATAAGTCTTTTTTTGAAAAAGTTACAAAGGATTTATATCAAATTCTGACGAGCCTCCCCAACAACTATTTCGTACATTAACTGTAGATAAATAAAGTTATCAAAGATTTTCTATTAATTAATATCTTTTTTATTTTGTTTGTTATACCTATATATCTCGTAACATTTTTCTAATAGTTCTTACCAATTTCGTCATCAGTTGTAATACCCAAAACAGTGTTGATGAGCATATTTCAAACACTACACCATTCATATATATACATATATTTCCATTCAATATATATATATATATATATACATATATTTATTTCCTTATTATTAATATTTTAATTTTATTAGGAAAAAGAGT
>NW_013665636.1:295692-302192 GCF_000517525.1 Limulus polyphemus | reverse complement strand
CTATAATTGTAGTATCATCTGGTATATCATTAATTTCTTATTATGAGCTATAATTGTAGTATCATCTGGTATATCATTAATTTCTTATTATGAGCTATAATTGTAGTATCATCTGGTATATCATTAATTTCTTATTATGAGCTATAATTGTAGTATCATCTGGTATATCATTAACTTCTTATTATGAGACTATAATTGTAGTATCATCTGGTATATCATTAACATATAATAAAAACAACAATTCCTTGAGTAGCGCTTCCTGTATTCCATCAGAATATTTGTTATCAATGTTAACTATTGAGATTCTGCTATTTAGTTAACGTTCCAACCAATTAAAGAGTAATCTCTTATTCCCGTATTATATTTTTTTTAACAATAACTCATGATTTATTTAATCAAATGCTACGTAAAATTAACTTTTTTTCTTATTATTAATAACAATTTCACATAAAACTTAAATAACTTGTTGCATAGTTTATCCTTATGAAATGCATTCTGATATTCAGAAAAAAACATAATAATATAAAAACAAAATCCCAAATTCTAGCGTAATTCTAATATTTTTGAAAATATGCTCACTATAGTTATCTTTCATTGTTGTATTTTACCTCTCTTTTTAAATATTGGTGTTATTTTTGCGTTTTTTTAGAGAACCTGGAAATTTTTGTTTTTTGCAATAGAAAAACAGTAGACTCACTTTTTCCCTTTTTTATTGTAACTACCAAAGAAATGTTGTCCAGTCCAACTTCTTTAGTATTCTTTATCTTTTTTTTTTGCATAATAATAATTCTTTCACTTATGGTTGCTTGTTTCACAAATAACTTGTTAAGTTATATTTTGGATTATCAGACCTACATTTATTATCGTAGTGATTAATTTGTGTAATCATTTTTTCTGTTTCATTAAAAAAAAAACCTTTGCTTAGAGCAGTGGTTCCCCAAATTCTTTTAATCTGAGGCTCCCTTGATGTGAATAAAGAAGTTTGAGGCCCCCTAACCTATAACTTTAGCATGGTGATTGAAAAACAATAACCTCTTCTTTCGATATACTGTATCATTTAATTAATTCAACACAAGTTTTATCGGCTTATTGTTTATTTAGAATTAAAATTAATTCAGCATCTTTGTTTTCAGCCCATTTTTGACGCCCCCCTAGAAAAAGCTTCACGGCCCCAAGGGGGCCGCGGCTCTCACTTTGGGAAACACTGGCTTAGAGAATCTGTTATTATAACATCACCAAAAGTCATATGTCGCCAATATACTGTTTTATTTACGATTTATTCAACAATAAATTACTAACGCCGCTTCGCTTACTTTTTGTATCACTCTATGAAAGTAAAATATTATCATCATAAGTTTTCATGATATTTCTAACATAAGTTGATAATTTATTTCTAAACACAGTATACTTATTTCTATCATTATAGCTACCATTAAAATCTTCTATTCAGTAAAAAGTAACCGTTTCAGGTTGCAGGTGCTGTTGATTGGTTACCTTTCCTTTTTTCTGTAGTTCAAAACTTTATGATGGTTAGTCCTGAACCATATAATTATCTGGCCTTACCGCTTAGTCCAGAGTATGATAAAATGTCTGTCGTTTAAGTGAACAAATGAATAAAACAAAAACTAAGTTTCCACAATTCTTTCTACACTTAAACCATATTAAGAATGCTGTGGCCTTCTTAAAGTTTCAGTGGGTAAGTCTTATTATATATACCTTATATACAATCAACTCCTCCCATAATATACGATTTTTCTTAACCACTTCAATAGATACCTTTACTACAAAATAAGTTTCTCAGTCCAGGTATTATAACAAAAATTTTCATTTTTATAAGAACCCTACCTTTCAAAATCTTAGTAGCAGATGGGCCATCTCTTCCCCACGGAGGGTCGCCGATACCCGAAAAGTCCCGAAGTCTTAGAAAGCTGATGGTGAGCCGAATTATGGACGCTTTGTCCAGCTGAGAAGTGATGGCAGAAGGAAGTGGCAACATTTTAGCCAGTTCATAGAACTCGTAGTTCTCCTTGCCTCTCCTGGACCTCGCGGCGTCTCGTGATTTCTCCTTCCGCATCTCAAGGATACTGGATGGAAAGATACAGAAATTATTTGATTCGATGATATTAGTAGTGTGTGGTAATATCTTAGATGATTAATCTTCAAGGTATTAGTTGAAAAAACAACATGAATATTAATAAAATTATTAAAAGAAAGTCAAACATGAAGACGTTGTAGATTGCCACATTCTGTAATACAAAACAAAGAGCCCCCAGTGGTACAGCGGTATGTCTGCGGACTTACAACGCTAAAAACTGGGTTTCGATACCCGTGTTGGGAGAGCACAGATAGCCCATTCTGTAGCTTTGGGCTTAATTACAAACAAATGTTCATATTTTACATATGTTTTATATTCAAAGTCATTATATCTACTTGGAGTAAAGATATGAATTATTAAATGTTCTACTAAGTCAAACGTGATAATACTGTTATCGGTTATTGTTTGTTGTATCCCGGTGGCTCAGGATAAGTCTTAGGACTTGTAAAGTTTGTAACGTTTCAATATTCGTGGTCGGCACAACACATATAACCCACTGTGTAGCTTTACGCTTGACAACAAACAAACATTGCTTGTCTTGCCTTAGCGCAGGGCTGCACATTGAACTCTCTGAGCTATATCCGTCGAAGAAATCTAACCCCAAGTTCTAGCGGTGGGGGGTGGGACATTATTGGTGATATTCCAAACCGTTAATCCAAATAGTAAATAATATACACCAGCTGAAGTACTAGTTCAACGTACGAAGAAGACATAAGGGCCTCTGGGGGAGGCTAGGGGGAAGTAACATAGAGGAGTTAGATCCGAATGCCGACACCCTATGTCACCCTACGAAGGACCATAGAGATACATACCAGGTTGCTTAGAAGATGTCCAGCAGTTCGCCAGTTATGAGCGGACACATACACAGACATTTGTCAAATAATAATTTAGATTATGGTATACCCACAGAGGCTCAGCGGTAAGTCCTTACAGTGCTAAAAACCGAGTTTCGATACCTGTGGTGGGCACAGCACAGATAGCTGCTTTTGAAGCATTGCGCTTAACAACAAACAAAAGATCATCGCATTCGATATTATTCTGTACTGGGCAAGTATTAATAGTAGGGTTATTATTAAGTCAAATGTTGAAAAACATTACATTTCTGGATATTAAGTAAAAATAATGACGTAAAATATGATATTTCAGACAATTGTTTGTATGCTTGTTGTTCAAGCAAAAAACTACATAAGAGGCTTTCTGTGCTCTGTCCACCTCAGGTATCGAAACCCGAATTTTAGCGTTATAAACCCTCGGACTTATCGTTGAACCACCAGGGTGCTTAGGTAATTGAATAGAAATATATATCCTTCGAATTACAATCCCATTTATGGATCTTAGTGAAAAATATAAAGTATTCTACGTATACTATTCCAGACTATTAGGGTTAAAAAAAATCAGTATGATGTACGATATTATGTTTAAAGTTAAGATACTCTTTATAGTATTTCCAGAATTTATGTTTATGAGATAATGTTCATAGTCTTCCCCCCGCACATTATGCTAAGTACGATGTTTAATCATTTGAAGTGGTCGTATATCACATTATTTAACAAAATATTAAATCCAAATTAATGGTCAAAATACGAAACACATTTCAAGTGAAATACATGATTTTATAACATATCTCTTTTCAAGCAAGGACTCAGGTTTAACTCATCTCTTTGTTATGTTTTTCTAGAGGAAAATATAATACATAATCTTCGTAAGCATCTATAAGAACTAAAAACATTATTCCATTCATTTAGATATTTGCCCCCAAATGATTGTTTGTTTGTTTGTAATTAAGCACAAAGCCACACAATAAGCACAAAGCCACACAATGGGCTACCTGTGCTCTGCCCACGACGGGTATCGAAACCCGGATTATAGCGACATACCGCTGTGCCACTATTAGACGATAACACTAAGTTCATTTCTGTTCTATTTCAGTTTTACTATAATTGCTTAAAGGTTATTAAAAATGGCGGCTATTCGTCACGTAGTTGACAAATATATAAATTATCGAATATCTTTCCTCTTTAATTCCATGAGTTGAAACGAGTCATTGCAATAGTTTAACATTCCATTTTATGCCAAGAGTGATTATAAAATGGATAAATGAGTCTATGCAAGAGACAGTTTTGTTTTATCATCATAAGTGAACACGAGGACGGATGAAATTCCATTTTATGCCAAGAGCGATGAATTTATGCTAAATGTCTGAGTTTCATTTCAACGTCATAAGTGAACACGTGGTTTAACAAGCCAATGCCACAATTTTGGATTCCATATCTTAGTCTAAGGAGATCTGTTGATTTTGGATTACACTCAACATATACACAGGTTTTTTGTACTAAGTCATCCAACTTTGTGTTTACTCACAACTTTTAAGTGAAACACATTTCTGTGGCATCAACTCGTTCAACCATGTTATCATCATTCTATGTATTGAAATGACGAAGAAATCATTCAATCACGTGTTCTTCAAGAGCCACCGGTATTTTTTAAATATTAAAATACAAAACATAATACTAATGCTATCGTTAAAACGGTGGAAAAATTATAGTAAAACATGTAACGTGAAAAAAGAATACAAATCGTAAAATTCTTCCTAATACAACTTGGCAACGTTATTTGTTACTTCTGAGGCTTCTATGAACTTATGTTACATGTAAGAAAGTATTACCACACGTGTTATTTTCCATCACGACTTGTAAAATTGTAAAACATGATGATTGTCAAATCTGATTTAAAAGTGATTATTCTTATTTTGAGACAAGAACAACTTTTCATTTGACACACTTTATCGACCACCGACTGGAAACAAGCCAATCTTCATTTATGACAGTCTCCTTTGTGTCAAACAAACAAACAAAAAAGACAACAAAAAATTCGAAGAAATGTATTTTAAGACAGTTATTGTTTCATGGTAAACAGCACTTGTCAAAACTGTCAAAAAAAAAAACACGTCATCACCGAAAGACTGCACCTTGGGAGGTTTTAGAAATAAAGTAAAAAAAGAAAACGAATAAAAAAAAACTTGTGAGGTTCTTATGCTTACACACTGGCAAAACTAGACGTTCAAACCAACGCAGCGTCCGTGAACCACAGTCTCTTACTGTCTAGTTTATAAGTAAAGACCTGTCCTAAAATTTTGTTATTTACCCACAATATGATGTGGCATACCGATGTCAGCCACTGATGGATACAGAGGCCTCTGGAGTCCCGGGTTTCATATCCCACTTTTCCCGTGAAAATCTGAACGCGCCGCCGGAGCCATCACAGCATGTGTTCCGAGGTTCTACCGTAGCGCCCACTTTAGCCACTAGAGGATTCTAGCAAGAATTTCCCGTAATTCATGGATGTTTTCAGCAATTTCATTATGACACCATCCCTCTGCCACATCTCCCAGGAGGTTTCGACTAGCTTTCTGCAAAGAGGAGCCAATAATTTCCTCTATTGGTTACTGGTTACTTTATATCATCTGGACTTTCCGCTCAGACCGTCGACGCTACAGACCCCCCGCTGAAATGGGGTCTTGCTTCTCTGCTTTCAAGTTTTTCATTAGTTTTTCATTTCGTTTCTGCTCAGCAAGCAATTGTCTAAGAATCATATAAATCCTTTGGGGAACAGCCCGGCAATTTTATACGGCAATTCAGATATTTACAGGTTTTTCAAAATCTCGACTCTGATTTCTGGAAATGGCTTTATCATGGGATTAGGTGAGCCGTAGCGACGACAGGAACAATACTCTATAGTGTACGTTGATTCTGACCAAAGGTTTGCTTCTCTAACATAGTCAGGGAGATTTTGTAGGCGTCCCCAAGCCATAACTGCAATAGACTCTTCTTTTCTCCAAAGGTCCCTTGATACCGCAGACTTACGGAAGCCAGCCATAAGTGTAAACGAACAATAGAACGGCTGTGATAAACAAAACCATCCATAACCGAAAAAACCATCAAAAAGCAGCAGACAGAGCTTCAAGTTTCAAATCAACCGTAACTTTTTTTAACCTCAACAGAAACTATATCCAAGGGTGTTTTATAGGGCTTGTTTTAAGAGGTCTGACTTTCTGACTTATTCAATACCTTGGCAATAAAAATGTTCGTTTTTCAAACCAGTTTATATAAGTGGCAAATGTTACTAGAATACAAAGACCTAAACTGTTCAGAACACAACTGTTTTATTATTTCTGATATAATAGGAACGAACGAATAAGACTGAAGAAGTTTGAATAAAACAGTATAATTTAACAAAGAGATATGACAATAACTGATAATCAAAGACCCATAAAATGTACAGAAGTGTCCAAAATGTGGTAATTAGGTTGAAAGGTATTGATAAACCCAACCAACCTTTCGTGCTTTAAAAAGATGAAAAAAATGTGGTAATTAGGTTGAAAGGTATTGATAAACCCAACCAACCT
>NW_013665636.1:282378-294692 GCF_000517525.1 Limulus polyphemus | reverse complement strand
CCCAACCAACCTTTCGTGCTTTAAAAAGATGAAAAAAATGTGGTAATTAGGTTGAAAGGTATTGATAAACCCAACCAACCTTTCGTGCTTTAAAAAGATGAAAAAAAAATTAACTGAGAGTAAATCATCTCTCTTATCGATATGCAAAATGTTTGTTTGAGACTCAATGGTTGTTTTGGCACGAAAGATACGGATATCAAAGTGAAGGTAACTCACGTACACACACAGGATCAGCATAACGTTTTTGTCTAATATGAACGCGTTAGATACGTTGATACAACACGTACAAGCATATTCTTCATGAATCTGCAAGTGAATATATTTCAGTAAGTAACAAAAACTATTGTAACAAGAATAGAGCAAACATGACTTCAATAAACTTTTATATCTCCCATCACTCTACATCAAACAGTTCTTTCTCTCTCCATTATATCCTCCCATTCATCCTGATTTTCTTAAAACACCTTAAAGTATTAGAGAACAGTCAGATGTCCCACAGCATGTCACCACTCTCTGTATCTTGTTATTGTCAGGCTTCTATTAGACATAAAAAATGAAAGCTCGTTTTCTCCCTCTCGCGGAAGCAGCTGGAAAGGTGGCCACAGGACAGATGCTATTTTTCATACTGCCTCGGGCAGCAAGGTGGTACAGCCCACGTTAAAAGCAGAGCGATGTAGCCTGTTAAGAACTAGCCAGAGGGTAGACTTAAATCCCTCAACTCTTTGACAGTCATTTAGACCATTACCTCTGATTACACAATCTAGCAGTCAGCCTAATCCTGTAGAAAGGTCACTTTATGGGGCAATCAAGAGTGTGATCGCTTTAATGGTAGCGTCCGTCTGGGCTGCCAGTTCAGCGAAAACAATCGCTCTAATGATGATGAAAGTCAATTAGACTGGAGCAGCTTCCCAAGTCCTGTCTCTATTGCTGACAAGGGCTTTTCATTCTCCTTCTTCTGGTTTGATTTGGTCGACGATTTGGAGACTGTCACAAACAGCGCCAGTAAATTAAACAAGATCCACAGCCTTATCTCCTAAGTGCATTGCACGGTGTTGGAGATTTCGGATAGTTGTAACTTCAACGTTTTTATATCTTTCACTATAGACTTGTATCGCAAAACATTGGTACCCAGGAGAGGGGTGAGAGCGTTCGATGAATGAGGCTGAATATCTTAAAACGTGTCGATAATGACCAGCTTTCTCCGAACACACCGGCCGACAGAGGGGGGGGGGGGTTCACTCGAACGTATCTGCATTTAGACAATACGATCCTTTGTTATCAAAACAGTCAATTTGTTCTCTGATGTTTAACAATGTCTAACATGCGTCTTAACAACAACAGAAGACAAACCACTAATCTGCTATCAGTAAGAAATAATTACGAATGTCATAAATAACAGTAATATCAAGAAACTACTGGAAAAAAACAACAACAAAAAAACGATCCAAATGATTTTTGTTAACATTATACAAATACTTTTTTTTTGTGAGAATACACACCCATTATAATTAATTATCGTCAAAAGCATTTTAACATACAGGTGAAATATCACAGGCGTAATTACAGCTAATACTTTCTGAAACAGAAAAACTTTAAAAAGATTCGCACGCGACCATGGAAATGTCAAACGATACAAGAAATATTAGTCTATGCATTCGTTCAAATAACTTAACTTATTAAAAAAAAGCTCAATACTTTTATTATAACGTCATAATACTCTTGAGTATTTTGTCTCTGATACACGTTATCGTATTCTATGTTCAGCAGAACAAAATCTGTGGCGTAGAAGTTTAATTGTTACTCTCTATAGTATATAAGTTGACAGATATATATAAGTTAATAGACAGAAAAGCAGATAAACAAATACTGATACACAGATTATCAATAGACCCACAAACAGACCGCCATATATATATATATATAGATAGATAGATAGATAAATAGATGGAGGGAGAGAGAGAGAAAGATAATACCATTTCCTCTTTACATGACTAAATATCTATGCCTCCTTTGGGACTGAAGAAACCGAAAATATCCCATTAAGTTCTAATAAACAAAAGTAAATGTAATTCCAGACACACCACATGCTAGCACCGAACACTAATGTATTTCTGCAGCACCAATGCAAGCTTTTGATCCAATTAACTAACCCATCCATATATGATCTTTCATCAAACATCTTCTGACATACAAAACTCACGATCCAAGGGGACATCCCTGGAGATTTCAAACCACGTGGCAGTAAAATGTGTAATTTTAAAGACAAGTAATAACACATGGAGTTACTCCATGCTAATTCCGATTATAAGCTTTTATCTGGCGAGTCATTTGCGTTTCTATAAGAAAGTTACAAGAACTCTTGGTATGATATATTTATTTGCTGTAACTAAGACTACACATTTATCCATAAAATTCATTGAACTAAACACACACATATATATATATATATATATACACACACACAGATATATATATATACACACACACATATATATATATGTATATATATATATATACACACACAGATATATATATATATATATATTAATAAAAATGGTTTCAGTTGTCGAACTAGGTATCTAATCACCTTTCATTAGAAATTAAAAATACTAATTAACTACCGGAAATACCGTGTCACACTCGCTACTTCTCGATTTTAATGTGTCAGCTATATCACCTTTCATTAGAAATTAAAAATACTAATTAACTACCGGAAATACCGTGTCACACTCGCTACTTCTCGATTTTAATGTGTCAGCTATATCACCTTTCACTAGAAATAAAAATCACTAATTAACTCCCAGAAATACCGTGTTACACTCACTACTTCTCGATTTTAATGGATCAGCTCTATCACCTTTCACTAGAAATAAAAATCACTAATTAACTCCCAGAAATACTGTGTCACACTCGCTACTTCTCGATTTTAATGTGTCAGCTATATCATCTTTCACTAGGCATTAAAAACACTAATTAACTCCCGGAAATACCGTGTCACACTCGTTACTTCTTGATTTTAATGGGTCAGCTCTATCACCTTTCACTAGAAATAAAAACACTAATTAACTCCCGGAAATACCGTGTCACACTCGTTACTTCTGGATTTTAATGGGTCAGCTCTATCACCTTTCACTAGGCATTAAAAACACTAATTAACTCCCGGAAATACCGTGTCACACTCGTTACTTCTTGATTTTAATGGGTCAGCTCTTTTAATTTTCAAGGCTTTTATAAATATTATTTTGAAGATATCTTCAGTCAAATGTGGATCGTCGTCGCTTATACTAGTAACAGTGCTTTAGAATTTTTTTTTAACAGCATTCGTTCATATTTAATATTCGTAACCAACTAACTATAATTAGCTTTACTTTGGTTTAGAATATTCGAGCAAAGTTACACAAAAGGCTATCTGCGCATAGCTGCCCTTAATTTGGAACTGGTAGACTAGGCGTTAAGCACCCATCGCCAACTCTTGGACCACTTTTGTCTGACGGAACAGTGCGATTTGATCATCACGGCCTCAAAGTGAGGAGCAAACGATGAATCTTCGGATTCGAAGTCCGGATACGTTAACCACTAGGCCACGTCCGGGCAAGGTTATAAGTTAATGTTTTATAAATTCTCTTTGAATATCTTAAATTAAACGTAACATGACTTTGATGAATGTTTTTTTAAGTTCTCTTTCACAAAGTTATAGTCACACATAAATCTTATCAAAGCGTCACATGATTATCCCTAAAATACACTAAATCATCAGTAGCGGTTAAAAAAATCAAAAATTACGTTTGAAGAACTTACCTATTCGTAATTCACATTCACATCGATACAGTGAGTCACGAGTTAGGGGGTTCGGTAATTATGTTTAAGGTCAAAGACTATCTTACATAGGAAATAAAAGAAGTTGTGTCACTGAACAGTCCTTGACTTGAATCTTTATTTACATACAAAAAAAGCACTGACAGAACAAGAAGTACAAAATGGAAAATTAAGTTTTCATCATAACACCAAACGAAGACTGAGCTGAGAGAATTAAGTTGGTTTCGAATTTTCGAGTAAAGCTACACAAGCCGTCCCTAACTTGGAACTGATAAAGCAGCTAGCTAACAGCACCCACTGCCAACTTTTGAAATATTCTAACTCAATAGTGAGATCTGACCATAACTTTTATAACGTACTCATGACATCAAAGTGCGGAGTACATTTTTTTGCATCAATGAGCCGCGAATCATGAATTCTCGGATTCACAGTCTGAGCACATTAAGCCACACCTGGCCTATTTATGAATAGGCTTTTGAGAATATCCTAGTTTTAGGACATATATCACAAAAAATTATTTATTAAGTTTGGAAATCGTGGGAACATATTTCAAAGACATATCTCTGGATTCCATAGTTACATAACCGTTAAACTATCATAACAAAACAAGTACAGAACACGTATAGTAAGCTTAGTGAATGTATGTGTTTAGTTTGTAAGATATAACATAGAAATTTCAGATATTGAGGGTGGTGGTCATGGAAGTGTTACGTTTCTTACATGTATTAAAGATCATCTATAAGTTGAGACAGGAGGTTTAATATTTATAAGATGAAACATTTTCGCTGCAAAAACATAATTTTTCTAAGACTCATCATGAAGAACCTTAGTGTTAACTTTGAAACCGGAAATGTTATATATCCATTACGTACCATAAAGATATCTTACTGTAAGCCTACTAATCATGAAAATGTTTAGTTTTCTAGGAAATATAACCAGAAACTTCGTATGTTGAGGCTAATACTGTTGTTGATTTGCTAAGTTTCTAGGCATATCAAGTGTAATCTATATAATATATTGAGTGACAGAGAAGTGTTATAGGTTTAGAACAAAGGAAAGTGACACTACAATAATTTAATTTTGAGATAAAAAAGATTACAAGTGTTCTGTTTGGCGACCAAGATACTATTATTTGTCCATGATATATTTATGGAGATTTCGCGTGTTAAGTGTAGTGACTGTTTAGGTATTATACCAACAGGTTATATTATTGAGACACTTTTAGTTAGAATTGGAAACCACTGTAATACCATATTTTCAGAATTTGTAAATAATCAATACGTGTAAAAGTTTTAGATTTCAAGAATATGTCATGGGTGGTCCAAAACGTCCTTGCCCCAGAAAAGTACACTAATTTGTCTTCATTTTCATTTGGTTCAAATTATTAATGTGTTGGACGGTAGGTAAGAGTAGAAGACAGAATTAAAAAAAAATCAACGGGTTTTTGTGCTTGAAATCTAATTTTATTCACACAAAAGAGAATTGAATATGGAGGAACTAATCTCTAGGCCACGTTCATTAATTACATTCCCAAATATGTCACGAAAACTATTTGTTTTAACTTTTGTAATTGTTAAACAATCATTGGTTTGATTGGCAATCTCGGAAGTATTATATAAGTAGCTGTCAATAATTTACTCACAGTAACTATAAGTAGCTGTCAATAATTTACTCACAGTAACCAGTAGTAACTATCAATAGTTTACTTACAGTAACCAGTAGTAGCTGTCTATAGTTTACTTACGGTAACTAGTAGTATCTGTCAATAGTTTACTTACATTAACTAGTAGTAACTGTCAATAGTTTACTTACAGTAACCAGTAGTAGCTGTCAATAGTTTACTCAGGGTAACCAGTAGTATCTGTCAACAGTTTACTTACAGTAACTAGTAGTAGCTGTGAATAGTTCACTCAGAGTAACCAATAGTAGCTGTCAATAGTTTACTCACGGTAACCAGTAGTATCTGTCAACAGTTTACTTACAGTAACTAGTAGTAGCTGTGAATAGTTCACTCAGAGTAACCAATAGTAACTGTCAATAGTTTACTCACGGTAACTAATAGTATCTGTCAATAGTTTACTCACGGTAACCAGTAGTATCTGTCAACAGTTTACTTACAGTAACCAGTAGTAGCTGTCTATAGTATACTTACATTAATCGGTAGTAACTTCCATAGTTTACTTACAATAACTATTAGTAGTAGCTGTGTATAGTTTACTTACAGTAACTAGTAGTAGCTGTGAATAGTTCACTCAGAGTAACCAACAGTAACTGTCAATAGTTTACTTACAGTAACCAGTAGTAGCTGTCTATAGTATACTTACAGTAACCGGTAGTAACTGTCTATAGTTTATTTACAGTAACCGGTAGTAACTGTCTATAGTTTACTTACAGTAAACAGTAGTACCTGTCTATAGTATACTTACAGTAACCGGTAGTAACTGTCTGTAGTTTACTTACAGTAACTAGTATCAGCTAGTAACTAGCCTTACTAGCTATCATAGGTTACGTATGTCATATACTTTATAGACATCCAGAAGGTGTTCACACAGTGTTACAACTGGTAATAGGTTTCCTACATTTTCTGCTAAATGCTGCATACATTTTTGTTATAATAACTCTTTTGCTGTGGGCGTTTCTCACATAAATTAGTAGTAATCATAATCAATTTTCTAATAATTGTAGTAACTTTATACAGGTTCTTTGTTTACTATATTAATTGTTAATATTTGGTATCAGGTTGTTATATTAACAGTCAGTAGTTATCCAAGACGTTTATTACATTAGCTATTAATAACTGGTTACAAGTTACTACACTAACAGTTAGTAGCTATCCACTAGTTTGTTATATTAACTTTTAATAAGCGGTCACTGGTTCTTAGTTAACAGTTACTAGCTATACAACAAGTTTTTAACATTGGCTGTTAATAATTAGTCGCAGGTTGTTACATTAACAATTAGTAGCTATCCACTAGTTTGTTACATTGGCTGTTAATAATTGATCGCAGGTTGTTACATTAACATATATTAGCTATCCACAAGTTTGTTACATTAACTGTTAATAACTGGTCGCAGTTTCTCTTTCTCTGAACGCGTGGTAGCGAAATAACTCGAAACGTTTATGAGTACTTTACTAGAAGGTAAATAACACAAGAAATTGTAGACTAAAACATAAGAGAGGTGAACACACATAAGCCTCCACTGTGAGTGTAAGCGGTAAGGTCAAATGTTTTACAGAAAAATGAATACGTATCACCAACGTTATGTATCTGCCTCAGTATGTAAAACAGAAAGCCTCAGTATGTAAAACAGGAAGCTTCAGTATGTAAGACAGGAAGCCTCAGTATGAAAACAGGAAACTTCTTTACTGTTTCGCTTTATATAACCAAACTTCTCGTCAAAACCTTCTTCATTAACTAATAAGCGGGAAATGATACGTTTAGTGCTTAGACTTCACACATAAGCGTCCCATAAAGAAACATACAAACAAATATACATATGTGTGCTAACTTTCTTCAGCTACAGATAAAAAGAGGAAATTACCTGGTAGTTGTGTCTGCGCCAGTCTACCGGTTAAGCAATGAATTTCTTTATTTTTTTCTATATTTTCTGATAAAATAGGAGTAAGTTCGAATATCACCGAATTGTTAAATTCTGTACAGCATTTAATAAAAGCTTCGTTTTCACGTCAGTCAGTTTATCTGTGTATCTATATATGTTCTTATAAGCTTTAGTTGTGCTGTACACACTTTCACTATCCACTCACTTTTTAGTTAAGCGCCTAACTAGTCTAGGCACGTCTGTAAACAGGAACACAGTTTCCACGCTCTCATCAAGCATATCTCTCTAGCACCCTGGTAAATTAATAAACAGTTAGTAACTTATGTCTTATCAATTTATCATTATCTAGCTTGAAGTTGAAAAACGGTTGAGTGGCCTGAGTTCCTGTCCAGAGGTAGATTTAATTAAGCTGCTAGATTTAGTGAAGAATGCTTAGGTTGACAATGAACCCATTAAAATAATGGACGAAGACCACGTGCTTAGCATAAGGCTGTTGTCTGTCTGTCAGTTCGTGTTTGTGTACAAAGCGCCCTTGTTGCACCCAATATATCCGGTTTTATTGGCACATCAGCAGAACAAGGTTATGACACCAACGATATTCCCGTGGATTAAGTAGCTAGGGTTGAAATCGCCGGCGTGCTTAGCTAGGCTTAGACGTGGATACTCTGTAGACCTATCAATTGTCAAGTCACGGATGGGCAACCATGCCTTTTAATGTAGCCTTTCCAAGCAATTGACTATAACAACCGCTAACCTGTCATTATATGTTCAGTTTCAATACTTGCTTGCATAAGACTTGGTGGGGGACTATAATTTTAGCCATAATTCCAGGCAGAACTAACTACAACCAGTTAAATCAAAGAAATGTACCATGCTGGATGTTTCAACTGTTAAAACTGGGACGTACCATAAGCTGACGTTTCAGCCATATAGTTTAGCTTCAAGTAATGAAGGGGTTGCTTGTCACATACTAACAGACATTTCACATTCCAAGACGTCCTGTCACGTCTACGTGGTCTGTATGGGAGACAGTCCTGAGTTTTAGCATATGTTTAGACACTTTATTCAGATGTTACATTGCAGATAAAAACCAATACATAGTAATCCAGTGTATTTCTTATTGGCATGCTCAACCACAATCTCTTTGATACTAAGTGTTTCGAGACTGTTCGGGATACATTTGGCTCAATCAGATTAATTTCTTTATCAGATGGGATCTCATGCTGTGTACTTACGACCTAACTGTACTGGTGATAGTAGCTTTTATTGACACTGGTCTTAATTATGAACTAGTGTATTTTTTATTTTGGCATTACATCTACATTCTTTTAATCAGATGTAATTGATATATAAACACTATACAGTAACAATAATCTTTATTTTTTTTCCTTTACTCTGTGTCTAAACTCTATAATTAGATATTACATCATATAAACACCGTACAGTAACAATAACCTTTATTTTTTCCTTTACTCTGTGTCTAAAATCTATAATTAGATAATACATTATATAAACACCGTACAGTAACAATAACCTTTATTTTTTCCTTTACCTTGTGTCTAATTTCTATAATTAGTTATTACATCATATAAACACCATACAGTAACAATAACCTTTATTTTTCCTTTTCCTTGTGTCTAATTTCTATAATTAGATATTACATTATGTAAATACCATACAGTAACAATAAACTTTCTTTGTTTTCTTTACCTTGTGTCTAAACTCTATAATTAGATATCACATTATGTAAACACCGTACAGTAACAATAACCTTTATTTTTCTTTACCCTGCGGTTTTTCTTAAACAACATTGCGTTATAAGTAAAGATGAGGGGGGTTATTGTTGCTGTAACAAAAATCCCTACATTAATCTTTGGATCGGTAATGTGTGAAAGAAATCGAAGTGTAATTTAAATCAAGCGGATGAAGTGGAACAGAATATTCCCATAATTTGCGGTGGTTTCGTTTGTGATATGCTATTTATATAGAGGTTTTCTAGAACATTCTTTGCTAGTTATAGTCAATATGTTGTGTGTGTCTATATCTATCTATATAAACTGCCACCAAGATGGTTGTTCTGATATAACCTGCTTTAACGGTCGAGAAAAGTGGGTTTGGACAAACTCTTCTGTTGAACTTAGAAGCATTGGAACAAGCGTACTTATTATAATTTTTATTTTAATTAACAAGTATCACTCTTTAATCTATTTATTTTGTACAGCGTACTATATAAGTAAGAATAGACCGAAAATCCGACCAAAGATTGCTCTAAACATGCACAAAAACATACAATAATGACCAATCTACTAAATACACACAGATAACAAAACAAAAAAGTTCCAGTTTACCCAGAAAGAAGTAAACCAACTCGAAATAAATGAATCATGTATAGAACAACTTGCTATGATACGTAAACTGTATGTGTAATGATACACAATAAACAGCATGAAGTTGAAACTGGAATTTTGAACGTGAGCTGCACGTTATACACGAGTAAAAAATCAGATACCCTTAGGATTCAAGTATAGTCGTCCTAATTTTAAACTGTTGACTAGAGGAAAGGAAACCAGCTATCAATGTGTGTCATCAAAAATACTTTTTCCCCCCTGCTTTTTGAAATTAATAATACAGTTAAGTATTATTTTTATTACGCGCCCGAATCGCAAATGTGGAGTATTTTTCAAAAATTCGAATCCTGAACCCTTGATCCGCAACCCGACGTGCTAATCACTAGGCCACGCTTGGCCCAAATAGCAGCTGGAGTCAATATGACATAGAAGATTTAACGTTCCAAGTTTCAACAATAAATTCAACCCAGTTTAATATGACAGTTACCAAACATAAGTACATGAAAGAAAGGCTAAGTTCCAATATTTTTGAGACCTGATAATCTAAATATTGATATAGTCTGCACAAGTATAAATTCGGATTTTAGTAGCTAATGACAAGATTAATACATGTAAATTTGCAGTTGCCATCGACCAATGGTATAGCCAAAATGTTCATTCCCATCTTCTCTGCTGGTTATTTTTGTTATCAATTTTAACAATACATAGATAAACCGATTTGTTTGTTTAAAGATTTTGTGTAAGCTATTTACCTATAGCCGCCCCTAATTTGGAACTGATAGACTAGAAGAAAGTCAACTGCTCAACAACACCTGCCGTCAACTTTTATCTGATCAATTAGTAGGATTTGACAATCTCTTACAGCACACTCATTGCCCCAAAGTGCGGAGTGTCTTTATATGGCAAAGGGTAGCGAATCTGAATCTTCGGATTCTCAGTCCGGGCACGCTAACAACCGGTTTTGGTAAACTTAACCTTGGCGACAAATGAACTTGAAAACTTATAAAACGCCAGTTAAAGTGATGTGTCGATGGACCGTTATAAAGAAGTCGTTTACCTTCCACTTTTGCGTCTGACTTTTTCATACCAGTCATTTGAATTGTTATGACTTCCAAAAATTTGCTATAAATCACTAACTATCTCTGATACCACATATCCTTTTGAATAAGTTAACCCACACAAATTAATCTTACGTATCTTATAAAGACTTCCACAGTAATGTGCTAATATATCAAATACTGTAGGAATCCCTAACCAAAGATGTTTGAAAACATTGTTTTGTAATATTATATATATGTATCAATGATCTATATAATGCTGTTTATGTAGCATTATACATATATCGATGATTTATATAATAGTGTTTTTTGTAGCATTATACATGTCAATAATCTATACAACGCTGTTTTATAGCATTATATATGTCGATAATCTATATAATGCTGTTTTTGTAGCATTATACATGTCAGTGATCTATATAAGTCTGTTTTTGTGGTATTATATATGTCGATAATCTATATAATGCTGTTTTTGTAGCATTAAATATATCAATGATCTATATAACTCTGTTTTTGTGGTATTATATACGTCAATGATCCATAACGATTGTTATATTTGCAATTCTGTTGTTTCCAGATTATTATTTCGGGATATTAAAATTAAATGAAAATTAGAAAGTTCGTGGAAAAAATAACGTAAAATTCATTTCAGTTTTTAAGAAGTGAGGAAATTGAATTTCTCTTAATTAATACACCATAAGAAATTTCAGATGAATTATTTTATCGTTTTCCTAAACATCAAGCTAAAACATGACTCTATGGTGTCGCAATGAATGTTGTTAAAAAGACATCGTTTTTTAATGTTAACAGTACAATTTTCTTTAATATTAACTATACCACGTTACTTAATATTAACTATACAGCGCTATCTAATATTAACCATACAGCGTTCTTTAATATTAACCATACAGCGTGCTTTAATTTTAACAATACAGTTTCTTTAATACTAACAATACAGTTTTCTTTAATATTAACTATACAGTTTTCTTTAATATTAACTATACAGTTTTCTTTAATATTAACCATACAATGTTCTTTAACATTAACGATACAATGTTCTTTAATATTAACTATAAATTGTTTTATAATGTTAGCAATACATTGTTTTTTTATTGTTAACAATATAGTGTTGTTTAATATCATGAAGACAATGTTCTTTAATATCAACTATACATCGTTCTTCAAATTCAACTGTACAGTTTTTTAAATTCTAAATCTATAGTGTTCCTTTACAAAAAATATTCATTGATCCTTAACTATACGCTATTTTTTGAACAAAGTACTGTTCTTCTGTCAGTGTTTTATAACAATAAGCAATACAGAACGTCTTAAAATAGTGTTTCATTTTCTGATGTTTATCATTGTGATTTATTATGCATAGCTAACCATTTCTGAAACAAGGCCCGGCATGGCCAGATGGTTATGAAGCTCGACTCGCAATCTGCGGGTCGCGGGTTTGAATCCCCCCTCCCATCAAACATGCTCGCCCCTTCAGCCGTGGGGGCGTTATAATGTGACGGTCAATCCAACT
>NW_013665636.1:269307-282256 GCF_000517525.1 Limulus polyphemus | reverse complement strand
TGGGTGGTGATGACTAGCTGCCTTCCCTCTAGTCATTCACTGCTAAATTAGGGACGTCTAGCGAAATTCAAAAACGAACAATTTCTGAAACATATTTTTCTCGAATATATAGCACCATAACAAAGCTTAAGACGTACTGTTGATTCACATACACCAATAATAGCTTATTTATACTCAATAGAATTTAAGCCTTTTTTGCAAACGTGTAGACAAATAATACATTTCAAAGCGTTCATTTTGAAATTCACAAATAAATATAACATTAACCTAATGAATCCTTCGTATTCTGAAGCTGAATTTGTAACAATACCGATAACATAAAATAAAGAACCCTCCCAAGTATTTATTTTGAATACGAAACATAACCATTTCTAATATTCTTTTTGAAGTTGAAAACATAATGACGTCAATAAAACGTATATAGTCATTTATATCTAAAATTGAACATATTAATTAAAGCAGAATATTTTCTAATGTACATTGTTGAGTTGAAAACATGATAACAAAGTTAACACTGAACCCTCGCTTTTATTCATTCCGAATACTTAAAGAGTACTGTGTACAAAAAAAATAACAATAAGATAGCATTCATTTTAAGGGTTTAAATAAGGAAGAGCGTGTACATAAACAAGAATAACCCAACTAAAATTCCTTCTCAAAGAATAAGTACCGAAATTGGCATACAGCTTTTAATTCACGCACCAGTGGTTTTAAATGGAGCTTCTACTGTCTCGAACATTAGGGGGGACAAGATGGAATTTCGGCAAGCAGTGTAGTGGTAGTTAAAAAAAAATGAAAATAATAACAAAGCCAGAGCTCCACGTGTGAGCTTATTTTTAAAGGAATATCTTTAGAATTTTACAAATAAAGAGTAAATCTGAGTGCTCAAGCCCACATTCTGCCTTTACTTAAACCTCAGATGTAAAGAAAACACATTAGATAATCTATAGAACTACACACCTATATTTTAACATCATATTGGTAAGGGAGAAGGTTAATTGTTGAACTATGTCACTAAAATTTGGTAATGAACTGCAGAATTGCAGCTCTAGGAACTAAGAAGTGTATATCTATATAAGTAAGGAAGAATACCCTAAATACTCATAATGATAGTGGGGTATAGAGACTTACCAGTTAGATTTGAGAGCTTCTTGAGGGTGAAGTGTAGATGTACATGAGTAAGGAAGAATTTCGTTATTTATAATAAGGTAGAAAAGTGTAGCATAAAGAATTAAAAGTTTCATAAGATGAAGAAGTGTAAATCTATACAAATAAGGAAGGAGAACCTAATTACTTATATTAATAATGAGGTGGAGAAGTACGTAATGAGATAAAAAAGAAGAATCTGACAGTGAGATTTTATATTTCATTACCCATGTTAAACGAAAAAAAAACTCAATAGAAATAGCCACAGAACCATTACTGCATTAGCGAGAGTAAGTGACTTTAATTTAATTACCTTTTAACTTAAGCAAAAAAGCTACACAATGAGCTACCCGTGCTCTTCCCCACCACTGGTATCTAAACCCGGTTTCTAGCGTTGCATGCCCGCAGACATACCGCTGTACCACTGGGAGACAAAGTAAGTGAGTATACGATGTTGATTTCTGGAGGTTTTTCCCAAGATGCTTTCCGAACAGATTCTAAATGTTTGGCTAAGTATAAAAATATATACAGGAAGCAAAACTAAAATATCGCGAGTGAAACTCAAAAACTAAAGCTGTCCCTCAGAACAAAATTTAAGATTATAATATTTAACATAACAAGTACAAAAAAAAAACAAGATATAAGTCCACTGTCGCGCTTGTAACACAAACCCAAAATAAAAATATCAAAAGCTATGTCATTTGTCAAGAAAGTACAAAAGATGTATTTTTTAAAGGAAAATGTCTGCAGCAATAACTCCCCAAAACATTGATAATATCCTGTATATTAGACATAACCCAAATATACAGACGAAGAAAAAGGAAAAAACAACAGGACATCTAGCAAGAAATATCAAATAGGGTTATTGGGTGCTATAAACCGTAACGTCCCAAAACTACCTCTCACGGCCCACAGCAGGATATGGGTATGATGATCATCTCTGAAATCTATTAAAAATATGTTAAACTTAGCATCATAGCAGAAAATTTCCTTGCTGTAAAAAAACCATCCTTAATTTTTACATTTGTGAAACACCCAACCTCCACCCATAGTCAATTATTACAAGATAAAAATATCTATAAAACCCTTAACTAGATAATTCAGTAATAAATGAACACCCAGTTGAAGTAGGAAAATGAGTGATCTATTATTATAAATGAACACCCAGTTGAAGTAGGAAAATGAGTGATCTATTATTATAAATGAACACCCAGTTGAAGTAGGAAAATGAGTGATCTATTATTATAAATGAACACCCAGTTGAAGGAGGAGAATGAGTGATTTCTTATTATAAATTAGCACTCCGTTGAGGGAAAATAATAATTGATCTATTATTATAAATGGGCACCCACTGAAGGAGGAGAATGAGTAATTTATTATTACTGAACTATCCAGGTAACGGTTATATAGTTCTTTTTTTATCTTGTAATAATTGTCTATGGGTGGATGTTGGGTATCTCACTAATATTGAAAGTAAATGTGGTTCTTTAATATCAAGAAAATTTCTACTGTGAAGTTCACCAAGTTTAACACCTATATATTAGTTTTTAGGGGTGACTACGATATCCACAACCAGCTGCGGACGTTGTGGGTTGAAGCACCCATAAGTTCATCTTCCTTAATAACTGTCTTGCTATTCATCGTCACTGTTTTGATTTACGTCTGACAGATTGGATATCCCTAACGCTTTTGGCAGCTACTGTTAGCAGGTAGGTGTTTTACTTCAAAAATTATACCTTTTATGTCTTCTTCACAAATGGTATAACTTCTAACATTTTGTGTTTTGTGTTTGTGTTACTGGCGAGATAGTAGATGTATTTTATATGGATTCGTTATGTTAAATATTGTAGCATTGTTCTGAGTGACAGTTTCAGGTTTTGACTTTCACTTTCAATAACTTGGTTTTGCTTTCTATATTTTCTCATCGCTGTTATATAGTGTTGACTTTTCGCTTATATATTCATGGTATAATTTGCAGAATTAGACTAGTATATATCTATGTAAATAATATACGTACATATAACCTTACAAGTTTTGGCCACCTTCTTGATATAGATTATGTTGCATGTTTTCATCTACACAATCATCAATAAAATTATACATCATGTATTAAATTTTAATGTTACTAAGTTGTATGTGTATTAATTGAATTCACATCGCACAAGTTACAATCACCCTATTTTCTCGCGAATAAAATATTTTTGTTTGCCTGGGTATTTATGATAATATAAATGTTTCTTCCATTACATGTTGTTTTCTTCTTAAATGTTTTGAACCATCCTTTGTATACAGACTGTTGACGCTATAAACTAGCCCTACTTACATCAGTGATAATGAATTCAAAATGGTTAAAGTGAGGGTGTGACTGAATTAATTTGTCTGCAAAAAGAATAATTTGGCGAGAAAAACAAACAAATAAACTCAACAACAAGTATAAACCCCCTCGTAGTAGTATCTGCAATTCTTAGACATATCACCACTGGGTCGGCGAGCGACGTGTTGTTCGTTCTAGGGGATCCGATTCTCCAGTTTTCTAAGGTCGCGTGGTGGGTTAAGGCGTTGACGTATACAACGTCCAAAAAGATTGAAATGAAGAATTTTTGCCCATCAATAGATGACCTTTTTAGTTTCTGGTTGAAGATAGATAGTCCCATCACATTCCTGACAGTATGACCCTGGGCATTAGACTGAATAAATACACGTCCTAATATTTTACTTAAAACACAAAACAAGTACAAGTATCAAAGTTTCAACCTTCTTATGTCATCATCAGGTTAAAGAGGTCGAAACGTGGTTACTTGTCGTGCGTTTTAAATAAACGTTTTTAATCCTCGTATCAGCTTTCCCTACTATATGTATATATATACTTCAAGCAGGTTCCTCGTCATCATGAATACCTTAATCTGAATGCAACCGCAATAAATCGTACAACGAGGTTCAATACCTATACATCACCAAGAGTAAATCCGCTCTTCGGAAGCTCAATCCGATCTGTACGTCCATTTATACTGATGCCTCTCTACACTATTACTAAACCGCTACCAAAACAATCATATTCAACAAAGTTGCACTGGGCATGTCGGTCGTGTGTAGCTCTTCAGCCACGAATCTGTCGATCAATGATAGATCATGAAACCGTGACTCATCTATGAACAACAGAGGTACCTAATGACATTGTTGCCAGTTCTGGTTATCTCGGTCAACTGCGAGTTTGAAACCTATCATCTCGACCTTAAGCGTGAAACATGAAATCATTTTCTTTCTGTTTGATCATCGGTTGGTATCTTGGAGTTCATAAGGGCAATGGAATCGAGATTTATAGCTACCATGTTGTACAAATAGTAGTCATTAATTTCGTAGCTGACCTTTGACCTTCAGGCTGTTAAGTGTACAGATCAGTTTTTGATATCATACCACAACCTTTCCAATGTGGACTGGGATACCTCGAAACGAGTTGCAACGTGCCTGTGTTTGATTGGTTTCTATCATTTGACGAGCCCTGAAGGTCTATACTTCTGTCAAAGACCTCTCATCACCATTAGTAATTAGCATTGTGACGAAATTTTTATACAATAACAAAAGTTGAAGCGTTCACCAAAGCTGTGGAGACGAAATGGAGATAGCGTCTTTTGAGTGTGGATATAGTTAGTATACGTGTCCATAAATAATGAGACTGGAACTGTATTTCGGTCTAATATTTTTATTGTATACAACAATGGCCAGTTTTATTTTTTGATCTACTATATATGCTATCAAGATACTTCATACGGGAATAATAAGCTACAGTAATACAAAACTTAAGCACATAACTTGAACTTAAATGTGCCTGTTATTGTTTGTTTTGCCATGCTTAGCAATTTTACAGGACCTAATGACGTACAGTTTCCATTGTTAACTATCATGTTTTGTTTCACCATAATTAGCAGTTTTACAGGACCTAATGAGATACAGTTTCTACTGTGAACTACCATATTTTGTTTTACCATAATTAGCAGTTTACAGGACCTTATGAGATACAGTTTCTATTGTTAAGTACCATGTTTTGTTTTTGCTACAATAAATAGGTACACTGCATAAAACAATTAAATAATTGTTAGACTTTATAATATTTTAGTTACGACAAAGTTAACATTAATTCCAGTTATGCCCCAATTTTTATACATAACAGGCATAATGATCATCCGTCAAGTGATTTGAAATGCAAATGATTAGTCATTCAGCCTACACTGGAAAATGAATATTTGATAGAGCTGACTTTACATCTTTTCAGACCATGACACTTCACTTCAGTGTGAAGATTTGTCATCTTGAATAACAAGGGCAGCCAGACAGTGGTGCTACAATCTTAAAATCATTGTTGATGAGGTTCTGAAGCACTATCTATTACACCTTTAAAACAGCCGTTTCCAGGGCATCTTTAATGTCTAGAGTCATTAAACGCGATGCTAAGTGTTTCCAAAAATATCTTATACATGCGTTTTGTGATTAAAGAGCGAGTATGCAGGCTTCTCCATTCAGTCAATCCATCTTGTTTCGAGGACTGGGTCGAACCAGTTTAGAGTGTTTGGAGTGAACATTATCATTGTACCAGCATAAGTGTCGTAGGAAGCATTCCATAACATGTGGTATCAGATCTTACCACCTGCAGGAATTAGATGTTGGAATGTCTACCGGTGCTTATTTCTTCCCACACCATACTTCCATCAATACCACATGCATTCATGTTCCTGTGTGAAAAAGGCATTAGATGTGGACCCAGACTCTTTAAACAAATATATATTGTTCTAGATATAACTGATGCATTGGATGTGTTCTTACCACCATAGAAGGCAAGCTGATTTGTGTCCTGCTGTGATTGTGAGGCACCTTACTGAGTGGTTGCAATACAAGCCAGTTCTATGAAGTCTGCTTTTAATCATCTGTACACTGATTGTAGCTACGAACATCTGATCCAGTCTGGGAGCAGCTACCCTAAGATTGCGGTCAGCTGGATTAGATAGATTTTTTTTGCCGTGATCTAACTATGTTGTGCTTGATGGAGTGCTTTATCTTGGCGTTAGAGCAATGGTTCTATTGGTTCAGTAGCAGTTCACATTCTGCTAACGACACTTTTAGCCAATTCGCAACAACCTGCTGTGACTGTCTGGCTTTTATTCGTCTGTGGCTTTCCACAGAGGAATGAATCATCCAATTGTCTTCCATGAGATCCAGCCATTACTCATAAACAATATGGAGCATTTTAAGCTCTGTAATTCATTTCAAAGAGATAATGAGACGATCCGTTTTGTGGGACCATTATATAAAGCATAAGCTGAATGAACAATACATTGAAGATCAGGTCACATGACTGGTCATCGGCTGCTTCATTCGCATAACAATGAACTGAGAGGGTGATTGACATAATTTTGTAACAATGTTTTTTCTTGTTATATCTTTAATATTACAAATTCAATTTAACCTTCAATAATTTTATGCAGTGCACATAGGATCAAATCACATTCCACGAACTACTTAATTCTTTTTTTTTCTTACTTTCTATTTTAATTTTCTTTGAGAACAATAAATAGTTAGTTATATAGCAACGGTAAAACTAATTAGTAACCAGGGATTTGCAGTACTTCTGTTGTTACTTGCTCATTTTTCTTTAGAGCAGTATAGATTGTTCTAATTAAATTGTCACTAAACGACTGTAATAATATATACATAATCAATTCTATTTGCTTGTCTCTTGCGTTTAATTAGAATAATTAAGCTATTCAGTGGTATTGTTATAACATATATATGCCAAAGAGTTTTAATTAAAACGAAGAATTGAAAAATAAACAGCTGTGGCCATCACGATCCATAAGACGTTTGATATACAAAGATTAGTAAAATAAAAGCCAGAGCAACAAGAAATTACTTTCATTGTCATGTTAATAGTCTATTCGATCACGTAAGCCTAAATATTAATTAGTAACAAATTTATTTTGATTTTTATAACTAGATATTAATTACTAACTAGTTTTTATCTTACGTTTTTGGCTGCTTATAAACTGTCGTCTTCAGAGAAGTTCTGAGCAGGACTATTTCTGTATTAGTAGTAGCCGAAATTCGATTCATTAAGAAGACCCAAGATCGAATTCTGGCTACTACAAATATAGAAATAGTCCTTTTAAATACTTCCCTAAAAACGGCAGCTGATTAGCAGTCAAAACGTAGCAATAAGTATCTAGTTGCTAAAAATTAAAAGCATTGTTTACTAATTAATAATTAGACTTAGGTGATCGTATAGTCAGTCTACTAACTACGATAACGATTGATATCCGATCGCCACAACTTATTGCAAGCACATACAGAAATGACACACCTTTCAATGAAGAACTTCAAAGTATAGCAAGTAAAACATATATACAATATAACTACATAATTAGAAAAGTATAACACCTGAAATGAATTGACAGAATTTTCATATATATCAACCGTCCTTAATTTTGAAATGAAATAGCAACTATTGAATTACAATAACTTCCAATTATTGTGCTATTCTTACTTAACTAAGTAGTGGGATTTGGCCGACAATATTATAGCTCATCCGCGGCTCCAAAGTATAAAAGCACATTTCTGCGGCAACGGGCTATGAACCATTAATCATCAGATCCAGAGTCAGAGCAATTGGTCACGCCTAGCCCTTTACATAACATCAACTTCAGTTTCAGTTCTGACACTATTTCCTTGGTGGGCATAGCACAAATAGCCAAGAAAGCCCATTATGTAGTTTTGTGTTTAACTACAAACAAAAATTAACGCCATTTTTGACGTCAAGTTAACTTCGATTTCACATTCTACTCTACCTGATACGTCAATGATAATATTTGGCTAACCTTGTTAGGGTTAATAGATATTATTTAAACATTATTCAACTTATTTAAGAGTATGAAAATACCAGCACGTAAAATAATATTCTAATTTTTACAACATACTCCCCAGTTTCCGTGAGTTGACATCACAGGTGACAAGGATACGTGCTTCTTCGTGTTAACATCAGAATTACAGAGGAGGTTGGTATATATATATGCTTTTCAAAACCATATATCTAAAGTATTTATGCGCCAAATATGTTGGGTACAGGACCCTTAGTAACATCAAAGTCACTCAGAAAAATAAACAACAATATCATCAATAGTATAATTAATTTCACTAATTAGTGCTGCTGTATCTTACGTAGAAAAATGTGTGAATTCAGTCAATATTCTGTCCACCTCTTTAGAGCGAGTGTTGTAAAAAGCAAAAGCACAAAATTACTCAATATATGGATTCTATCGGACGTCCTGTCGGCACGTCCAGGTGGTAAAGGCGCTCCACTCGCAATCTGCTGGTCGCGGGTTCGAATCCCGTTCACACCAAACATGCTCGCCCTTTCAGCCGTGGGGGCGTTATAATGTGACGGTCAATCCCACTATTCGTTGGTAAAAGAGTAGCCCAAGACTTGGCGGTGGGTGACTAGCTGCCTTCCCTCTAGTGTTACACTGCTAAATGAGGGACGACTAGCGCAGGTAGCCCTTCGCGTGAAATTCAAACAAACTATCGGAAGGCAACGGTATAAAAAAAAAGTCAGTAATTTCACGATTAAAATACTTTATGAGATGTTTAACTGCTTGGTTTGCGTTTTTTTACGAAAACATAATTTCGCTGAGTTTTGTTAAAAACAAAATGCAGGAGGATTGTTAAGTCCCAAAACCACGGCATTTAACGCTTCAAGACGGACAAGCAAACACTGTATAAAGATTCTAAAAATATGTATTTGTTCCCTTATTGTCATTCTTTTCAAGATCAATTATGATTCAAGTAACTAATTAATCTCAAACTTGACTCTGTTCTCGCAAAGCCGTTTGCTTTACTGAACTTGTGCAAGCTCTTCTAATCTACATGCCACCCGATGACTTAGAGGTAAGCTTGAGTGCTTATACTACTAAAATTCGGGGTTCCATCCCTGCAGTGGGCACAGCACCGATAGCCCATTGTGCAATTTTGTGTTTAATAACAAACACATTTTTCATCCACTCAAACAAACATTCACAATATTACAGAGACATCTGTCATAACTAAAATTGTTTATCAAAGCACATTTGTTAGAAATCTTCCTGAGATGCTGTCAGATATTTTATAAAACTTAGGCATGACTAAGCAAATTAATAACAAATATTTAAACTACTTTACATGAAATCTCTGTGAGTCTAAGGTGCGTTGTTGTTATTGAGAAACTTTCAGTAACAATCCTCGTTATGTAAATTACCTGTAATTATCATTTGTTAATCACATCCTAAACACGAACCTAGACTATAAACAAATCTATCTGTAGGTTCTGTTTACGTATATATTACACGAATGGTAGCCGTACAGTACGTAGTATATGTATGCCATTTTTAGAAATGACCAATATGAAGAAAAGAGTTGTTTTTATTACTGGTTAACACAAAGCAACGCTACAAGTGTGTTGTTTTCAGTACAGGTTAACAAGAAGCAACGCTAAAAGTGTGTTGTTTTCAATACGGGTTAACAAGAAGCAACGCTAGAATAACTAGAATAAACATGTGTTTTCTTTAATAGTGGTTAGCGCAAAGCAACGCTAAAAGTGTGCTGTTTTCAATACAGGTTAACAAGAAACAACGCTAGAATAAACATGTGTTTTCTTTAATAGTGGTTAGCGCAAATCAACGCTAGAAGTGAATTGTTTTTACTACTGGTTAACACAAACAACACTAGAAGAATGTGTTGTTTTAGTACCAATTAACACAAAACAACGCTAGAAGAGCTTTGTCTTTAATACCAGTTAACACGAAGCAAAACTTGAAGAAATATTAAGTATACCAACTAGCACGAAGCGTAATAAGTATATTGTTTCTTGAGACTAAACAACACTACAATAATATAACTTTTGGCTGAATAAAAGCCATCCAAGTTTTGATTAAAAACATTTGCTTTAGGTGATTAATTTTAGGATAACTAGCTCAGAACAATAAACATTAACGCTAAAATTCTGGGTTCGGTCCCTGAGGTGAGTAAAACATAAACAACGATCGTGCAGCTTTGTGCTTAAGAACAACAAAAAAGGAACATAGTGATATTTGAAAGAGCAATAAATAAAAATATGTATCAGTGTAATAGAAGTTGTAGTAGAGCTTGACACTTAGCAACGCTAGAAGCTAGAAGTTGTAGTAGAGCTTGACACTCAGCAACGCTAGAAGCTAGAAGTTGTAGTAGAGCTTGACACTTAGCAACGCTAGAAGCAATGCTTTTCTGTTTGTTTCAGAAATGTTGCTCATATGTGTCCCTAGTTTTGAACTGATAGGTTAAAGAGAAGACAGTTAATCAACAGTACTAGCCATCAGCTCTTGGACTGGTTTCATCTGCTCAAATAGTGGGATTTAACTCTTATAGCGCATCCAAGGTCTGGAAGTGCGGAGAGTGTGTTGTTGTTTTTTCACGTGTGGACACGTTAATCACTAGGTCACGCCCAGCCCAGTAGCAGTAAGGTGCTTTTTATATTGGTTAACAGGAACTAATTAAAGCTCATATGCCACTCAAAATAATCAAAGGGCATTCGAAGTTTATCTATTGTATTTATGTCAAGGCAAAATCCAATTGTTAATAATGTCAGTAATCCTTCTCAATTCATTTTTAGGCAAACGGGCATATGGTAATCAGTCATGCAATCTGAAATGCAAATGGTCATTCAACTTTAAAAATATATAGTTGCTTCATATAGTCTTGACTCATTTGCCACTTTAGAGTGAATTACAGAGCTTTATAGTGCTCCAAATATCTGCACAACATAAGCAGAAGACTGTTACCTGTCAGTACTGGCTCGCCGCTGTTTTAGTGCACTTGCTTCGAGACTAAATCACTCTGTTCACAGCCTCAACTTGACGCCTTGTTGAATGAAGTACAGCTTGTTAACTACAGACTTCACAAGGCCACATCAGCACCAGACGCCCAGTAAGGTGCATTTCTATCACAGCAAGCCATAAACACAACTCGTATGTAATGATGCCAAGACATATTTTTGAACCAACGATATCTGCAGTAGTAGTATTTGTACGAATAGATAGGAGAAGCATTCTAATTTGAAAAGAATTTAGAACCAGTTACTGCCCATTTTCCACTGGAACACGTCGTGACGCATATGACTTATACCATGGACATGAAAAATCATTCAACAAATCGACCGATCTCAACACTTTGAATAATGGTACCAGTAATACTACATATTCTATGACCTTTTGTGCAGCCAATTACTGGTCAAATTGGTCTTTACTTCAGGTTACTGAATAATAACTCTTGACCCCACTGTTCTAAAGAAGAGGGGATTGGTCAACTACAGTACCCTGCACGCTTATCCTTCAGCTCCATTAAGCACTTACGTGATATTTTTGAGAGACATATCACATACCGTGAAGTATTGTTTGTAATTAAGCACAAAACTACACAATGGGTTATCTGTGCTCTGCCCACCACGGGTATCGAAACCCGGATTCTAGCGTTGTAAGTCCGCAGACATACCGCTGTGCCACTGGGGGGGGGCACCGTAAAGTAACCCCCAGACAATAAATATTGTTTGTTCGTCTTGAATATTTGCGCAAAGCTTCGCTATCAGCGCTAGCCGTGCCTGATTTTGACCTGAATAGAGAGAGAAAACAGTATATTAGCAGCGCCCACCGCCAACATTTGGGTTCCTCTAATCGAATAGTAGTATTTGACCAGCGTTCTTATAACGTGCTTACGGCTCCAAAGTCCGGTGAGCGATTTTGTAACAACGGAACGCAAAAAAAAAATGGACCCTTAAATTCACAGTTCGACATGCTAACCATTAGTCACGCCCAGCCCAACCTTAAAGATACCAAGGAAACTCATTTTTGAGAGAAGCGGTTAGGACTATTAGGAGTTTACTAAAACTTCAGTTTTAAGAAGTGCCTACTTAGTGTTCGTGTTGACTAAACCCCACACTCTAGTGAAGTGTCATGAACAGTAAAGATGTAAAATCAGCTATACCAAATAAACGTTCATTTACGTGTGTATGCTGAATAATCTGTTGTTTATTCATCATTCGAGATCTCTTGCATTAATTATATCTGATTTGAAAAAAGGAAATAACCGAATGATTGACATTATTTGTTAAGAATAGATTTACTTTTAATTATCAAGTGCAGTGTAGGAGCTTACCACCTACGAAAATCTCTAAGAAGCAACTTTAGTAGAAGCGTACCGTTTTATAATGGATAACAGTTAGTACAGTTCCAGCTATTAAAGAGAAGTAGAGGTTTATTATACTTAACAGTGGTTGACGCGAATCTGGGGTTAACGCAAATTAACCTTAGCAAAAATATAATCTAGATATAGCAGTGGTTGACAGGAAATAGCGCTGTGGTTGACGCGAATAAACCATAGCAAAAACATCATCTGGATGTAGCAGTGGTTAACATGAAATAGAGCTGTGGTTGAGGCGAATAAACCATAGCAAAAACATCATCTGGATGTAGCAGTGGTTAACATGAAATAGAGCTGTGGTTGACGCGAATTAACCATAGCAAAAACATCATCTGGATGTAGCAGTGGTTAACATGAAATAGAGCTGTGGTTGACGCGAATTAACCATAGCAAAAAATATCATATGGGCCCGGCATGGCCAGGTGGTTAGGGCGCTCGACTCGCAATCTGAGTGTCGCGGGTTCGAATCTCCGTCCCACCAAACATGCTCGTCCTTTCAGCCGTGGGGGCATTATAATGTTACAGCGAATCCAACTATTCGTTGGTAAAAGAGTAG